>NC_058409.1:90852035-90923749 GCF_002201575.2 Neomonachus schauinslandi | reverse complement strand
CACACACACACACACACACACACACACACACACACACACACACACACTAGCTCTGGGGCCGGCTGCTCACTTCCTCAAGTGGGAATGATTACCCTTCAGCAGCAAGCAACCTATAGAGCACCGGCTGGGGACAGCGAGCTTTGCACGCAGTGTGGTTTACGATGACCCACACAACATTTCGGCAGGGTTTGGATGCCCCACACCACTTTGCAGTTGGAAAAATGAAGGCTCAGAGAAGTCCAGAAATTAGTTCTGGGTCGCGCGGCTGCAGCGGACCTGCGCTCTCGTTCTGCGCCCCCCCGCCCAAACCAAGCGCTCTCTTTCTAATACTTGGGAGGAAAGGGGGACTTGGCCTAGTGAGGGCTGGGGCGGCGGCCTAGGGTGCACCTGCAGGCACCCCGACCCGAGGCTCGGGGTTATCAGTGGAGCCGAAGGACCTTTCCACCCCGGTTGGGCGCTGGACTCCGCGCGTTCCAAGGCCGCCAGCGCCTCTCGCCTCCCAGGCTTGCGCACGTTTGCCCTCGGAGCAGGAGCGGGGAGACTTAGCCGCGGCCACTCCCAGCTCGGCGGTGAGACTCCCGAGGCCCCGCAGCGCTCCTGGGCTGGGCGACCTTCTCCTGCCTGCCGCGCTTCTCGAAAACCTGCGGCCGAAGGACGCGCGCGGCCTTGTCCAGGTCGGGCCGCCCGCCGGCTGCGCCTTTTCGGCGGCCGAGGCCGGTGCCGCAGAAGGCGGTGCGCGTCTGTTAGGCGGCGGTCTGGCTAGGCGCTGCGGCTTAGGGGCCTCAGAATATGGCCTCCCACCTCCCGCCGAGACCGCCAGGCCCAGGGTACGGCCTAGGCTGCGGCAGCGCTGAAGGTTCCTAGGAACCTTCGCCAAAATCTCACCCTCGGCCTCAGCGCAACTGAAACACAGGGCGGCGGCGTGGTGCAGCCGCCTGCATTCTGGAGTAGTGAAGGGTTCTCGACCCTCAAGGCGGGTTTCCTAATGGGAAAGCCGCCGGTAGCCGCGAGGCCCCACATTTGCAAGCATCCTGTCTGTTTTGAGCATCTTCTCTTAGCGACGCCCAGACCCAGTCGCACTTTCTTGTGGTTCAGAAACTCGCAAAATCCTCACGGACTTGCCACAGTGATCGGTGCCTTCCCTCTTACCACCCAGCCGCCGGTTGGACGAAGTTCTCCGCTCAGCTCCGTCACTCTCTTTCTGTATGGCCCTGAGCGAGTGGCTCTGACTCTCTGCGCTTTGGTTTCCGCATCTGTAAAATGAGGGCTATATAGTCACTAAGGAGTCTTCCAGGGAAAATAAAAACCCATGGCTTATAGTACAGCTGATTACCAGCTTATTATGAGAATAAAAGCATTTTAAAAATATATTTATGGATAAGAAATCTAATTAAACGCCTACTAAGAATGTAGGTGTTTTAATCAGAGGTGTTGCTCTTAGAGAGGAAAGGGCAGGAATAGGGCAGTGTCCCCCAACTGCGGACATTCTGCCTGTCATCACTAAAGGTGGAGTCGTTGGCTGAGAAGTCATCCCGGAATTTGGGCCTGGCTCGATCGCTTAGACGTGTCAGTATCCTGGTGTTACCTTGAGATCAGTGGCCATATCTGACTCTCGCTTCAGCTTAAATGATCAGATAAAGTTGTTCTTCTTAAGTGTCAGACTGGCTGCCAATTAATAAGTTAGTTATTAAACCCCTCTCCCAGTTGGTGTGGGGAGGAGGTGGGGTGGAAGAAGAAAAAATACATTTGAACAGAATATTTGATCGGAGGTTTTCCCACCTTCCAACATCCCAGTGATCACCCAGAACAGTCCTGTGTTCCCATTCTACAAAGAAGGGAATTGGGGAGCAGAAAAAGCAGGAGACTCGCCCAGGCTCACCTTGCGCCCCCGGAACTCGGCTCTGGACGCAAAGCTCCTGACTGCCTGCCCAGCCGGCCACAGATCCCACAGATTGCAGCCTGTTAACGCTCCACCGGCTACCGGGTCATTAGAGAGATTTGTGCTGACCCAGACTCCCCCGATGTTAGAGAAGCCAGCCCCCCACGCTGGCCCGCTACCTGCAATGTATTGTCTTCACTATCAAGCCTTATTGATCGATGGATTTATCCGGGACGCGCTGAAACTCTGGAAGGCCTGGAACCTGGGGGCGCACCCTTTGCTTCCTTCATCCCCCGCCCAGGAAAAATTCACTCCTTCCTCCTGCCGGCAGAGATGCGGCCAGCAGGAAAATGCGGAACGCTCCAGGAAAAGACACAACCCTCTGGCGAAGGTCTGCCCTCACGGGGCGAACAGACAAGACCCGCTGAGCCCCAGGGGCTGTAGAGCGCGGGGTGGGCTCAGAGGGGCACCCTTGAATATCCACTATGCTAAGCAGCGCGCATTCGCACCTGCTGTCTGGGGCGCCACAGCTGGTACACTTTTGTTCCTAGGAAGTAATGGGACTAAGGAGGAGGGGGTGGGGGAGAGCCGAGAGGACACCCGACTCCGGGAAGACGGGCAGACACAGGGAGAGGGCCCTGGGAGGGGTCCTCTTTATTAATGACTCTAGCTGCAAGTCGGTTTGTTGCAGGGGGTGGGTGGGCACAGTCTGAGCAGGGATGGGGTCCTACACCCACCCAGTCCCCAGCTCCTGGAGACCCCTCCGAGGCGCAGCCACCTGTACTCTCCCATGGTGGCCAGGCTGAGAGGGCCCGGCAGCTACCATCTGATGGGAACACCTGGAGGAATCCTCATAAGGACCCTAGGAGATAGGTACTACTGTAATCCCCATTTTACAGATGAGGAAACTGAGACTGTGCAGAGTGTGACACAACATTCCCAAGTCCTCTGATGCCAGGACTTTAACCCATGTGGACTGAGTCTGGCTCATTGGCTTTTACCCAAGAAGGTCCCTCAAACCTCCTTGTTATTAAAGCCAATGTCTTCAAGACTGTCAGAGGGAATTCTGGCTGGCTTGAAAACTATCATCCCCGAACAACTTCAGATACAAACCAGAATATCCTGGGTTGTATTTGCAAGAGTACTGTAAACTGTTATTTCTCTGTGGAGCCCCTTAAAGGTGGCTGGAAGGCACTGGGTCTTCCACTTTCCCTAAGGGATTCAGAGGTCCTCCATGGACCTGTCCCCAAGGCCAGGCTAACCAACAGGGTCTAATGAGCCTCCCCCGGGTGCTGACAAGCCATGGTGTACCCCTCAGCTGCTGGACCCTGAGGACTTCCGGCCGAGGAAGGGAGGTGGCACTGGTACGTGGTTTGCCTCCCGTACCAAGATGCCCACAGCATGTTTGCAGCTTTCATTGGCCTGGGTTAAAATCCCAGTTTTACCGCTCACCAACTGTGTGGCCTTGGATGAGTCACCTTGCCTCTCTGAGCTTCAGTGTCCTCGTCTGTACTTTGTAAGGATAGATCTTCCTCACAAGGTTGTTTGAGGATTAAATGACACAATCCATTGAGCATTTCACCACCAGGAGCCTGATGCACAAGAAGCACTGAGGTACATTTACTATACTTATTTTCAGTGGTAGATGAATTTTCACAAGATAAATTGTTCTTGTTCTCCTCCTAGAGAGAAGAAAGCAAACTCGGAGAAGATGAGTTGCTTGCTCAGGGTCAGACGTTAAGTGATGGAGCTAGAATTCAAACCCAGTTATGTCAGAGTTTAGAGCCCTGACTCACTCAGTCTGTGTAATATCTCCCCCTTAGAGAATCTTCTAGACTGTTGAAAATCTAGATTATCCTAAGTAAGAGTAACCAGGTTCCCTGCTGCCTTCTGGGGCTTCTGTTTACTTGGGTCGCTGATGATTGGCACAATGCAACAGCCCAGTACGTGCCCAGTACATGTTTATTAAATAATAACAGTAAGTAGCATTTCCAGAACATCTGTGGGCCAGGCAGTGGACTAAGCCTTTTACTCAAGTGATCTCATTTAACTCTTAAAACAGACCTAGAAAGTAGATCCCATTTTGATGATGAGAAATTTGAGTCGGGGGATGTTAAATAACTTACCGACATCCAAGAGGGTGTAGATTGGAATCCAGATGTTTGGACTCCACAGCAGCGAGAAACCCAATCTGTGCCGAGTGCCTACCAAGTGCTAAGCATCATCCTCGGGACATCACTTCTATTTTCTCACACAATCCTCACAATCATCTTTTAAAACAGTTTCGAAACCCCATTTTACAGATGAGAAAACTAAGGCTGGATAACTTTTAAGTGTGTTTGTCCAAGGTCACATAGCTGTCCGACTACAGCGGTTCTCTATTTACTGGCCCAGGATGCTCCACTCTGTCTCAAAGTTGAGGTCTTCAACCAAAGTTGGATTGCTCTATGGAGATGGGGGCAGCCATGGCTATGGGAGGTGTAGTTCTCACACGAAATATGAGAAGCCTCGTGGCTTTTCCCACAAGGAGGCCAGGCAAACTTGCTATTTCCCGACTCTCTCTGAGGGGGGGGATGTCAGTGATATACTGTGAGCAGACAGTGATGAAGTGTCTGGAGGTAAGATGAACATAAATAGATAAACCAGGGTTGGGGTGGACAAAAGGCCTGCAGGCCTGCTCTTGGCCTGCAAGTACACAGCCAAGAGCCTTGCTGGGAACTGTCCTCATTGCCTTCAGCTTCTCCTCTCTCCTCTCCTTGCCTCCTTCCCCGCTGCGCTATTGGAGTCCATCCCCCACTCCCACCTTCAGAAGGAGCTGCTTTAGATGAAGACCCCAGGCCCTTCATACCTTCATGTTCAAAAGCAGGGCAGGGAGCATCTATGTTACTCAATTGCATCTAAGACTTAAAGATCAAGTAAGGCGGATTGTTTTGTTTTTCCTCAAATTCATCAGGTAAAAAGCAAAAGACCTTGAGCCTGGAGTTACTAAATCCTGAAGGTCAAGGTCTGGGCTGACATCTTAGATTTGTTTCTTCCACACACGCCAGGTTTAGCCAATCTTGCCACACACTGTACCAGACAAGCTTCTCCTGGGCTCCATAATACTCAGCACATTGGGCACTTAGTAGGTGGTTCAGTGAGTCCTGGCGACCGTCCTCCCCACAGCTTGAGCTGAGGGGCAGCCAGCAGCCCCGCCCCGTCGGGCTGTGCTTGGTAAGCAGAGGTCAGAGTCTGAGGCTTCTCTGCAGGAAGGGCACCATAAAGAGAAAGTTGAACCTACACTGTATATAGTTTAAAAATGATTTGTCAATGGTGACAATTTACAAAAATATATTTCTGTTGTGGCATCTCCCAATCGCTGGGATTTATGGCTTCATCTCTTGGATTTGAAAGCACACCCGCATGCTTTGGCAAATGGGAAAATGTATGAACAATTTGTTGGCTTTTTTTTTTTTTATCAAGTTTCCCCAAATATGTAAACTCTGAGAGCGCCTTATTCTTTTTAAATGATCATTCATTTGTCTCCAGACTCCATCTTTTGGCACAATTTATTACTCTCTATTTCAAAAAACTTAAATGCATTTTGCATATTAGCACGTAACTCTTGTTCCTGTCTCCTCAGTTGTGGAAAGGGCTGGATTGCTTTTATAAAGAAAAAAATGGCTAATAAAATTGGCCTCAGCACCATTGCTCTGCAATTCTTATGAACAGTAAAGTGGTACTTACCGTCATTGATGTTAAAAGCTATTTCTAAATTATGGTGCCATTTATTATCTCTAGTGTCCAAAGTAAGTTTAAATGATGCTTATAATTCATGTTTTACCAAATTTCCTTTTCCCCCCGAGGATACCTCTGATTAACTTATGCACATTAAAGCGCTTTTTAAATTCTTCTTTTATTGCCATTATGCTCTGAAAATCTCAGCGATTCTCAAAAATGGGTAATAAACTTGAGATAAAATGCTACAGTTTTAGATCAATGCTGACATATCACTGTGGTGATTTCTACAGAGCTAAAGTGATAATGCTTCATATTTACGGAATATATACTAGGTTATTACTACAGTATTACCATTTTGTTCTAAGATGAAATGAGTAATTTACCAATTTATTAAACTGTTACATTTAAGTATTGCTTAGGACATTACCACCCCAATCTGTTTACTTAGCTTGAAGAGTTACCATTAAGATACCCTGTTTATTTAGGTAAAATTTGTAATCATCATGCCTTCCATTAACCAACTTATTTTTCTGCAAGGCTAATTGTCTGGAAATGAGTTTCTTCTTATTTACTGTGCTACATTCTGCTTAGCTGGCTAAAAACGTCACCCCAGCAAGAAGTGCTAGGGAAATTAATAATACATACAGAGAACAGTTTTAATTAGTATAATACCAAATGTTAATAAAAGATTTATGACGCCGTTAAAAAGTTCTAACAGAAGAGATCTTAACAGCTTCGGGCTCAATTTGTCAGGAGAGGACGACCCTCTTGTGGGAGGCCAGATTTGGGAGATTCTCAGAAGCTGCTGGAGCTCCCAGGAGCGCTGGCTGGAGGTGAGAGGCTCTGCCTTTAGAAGGGGTTTGCGGGGAGCTGAATAGAATGGGTGCTGAATGCCAATTCTAACTTGAAAGACACCAAGTTTTGTGCAAAGTAGGAGAGGAATACAGGCCAGCCTGGGGCCCTTCAGAGACATTTCCTGGGGCACCGTTGTCTTTAGGGAGTTGGGAATAGGCCTGTGAGAGACTCGGATGTTGGTAGCTCACAAGCTAGGGGAGAAACAGACGTGGAACTAGGAAAAGGACGAGCGATATTCACTGAGTAGTGTGTGCCATTTGCTTACATACATCTAATGCTTACAGCAGACAGCTAGCATTTTCCTCATTTTTGGGGTCAGGATGTAAAGCCCTTGGAAGGATAAGGCCCTCACCTGAGGTTATGCAGCTAGGGAGTAGAGCAGAATTTGAACCCAGGTCACCGGAAACCTCACAGCACTGACTCCTGCCAGGCAATACCAATGTGAGAGGCGAGCAACCCCATTATTCCTCTGCACCTTTGTGCACATGATGTCCATCAGATGGGCATCCAGACAAGCAACAGGATGCTTCCATTTTCATCTGGGTGAGCTGGTGCGTGCTCATCCTTCCTCTGTCCTGTTGCTCCAAAGGAGCAGAGCTCTTTCTTTCTGTGCTCATCTTCCCTACTGTGACATGAAGGCAGGAGCCATTTCTTACCTTCTTTAGATCCTTGGAGCTTGGTACAGAATAAGCTTTTTAAAAAGATTTAAGGTACCAGGGGGAAAATGAAGTGAAAAGGAGAGACGTATACAACTTCTGTTCATAGCGCTCAGGAGAAATAGTGACCCGCGAGAGAGATATTCTGTTGGACTGTAGGACATCGTGCATCCCCCTCCCCGCCCCCAAGCCCACACAACCCTAACTGAAGTTTAAGAGGCTGTTTTCAGTACCCACTTTTCCAGCCCCCAAGAGCCAGGTCTAGGAGTGGCAAGAATCCTTTGTAGTGTGAGCTGGTTCTTTCCTAGCACGCATAATAAAAACTTGACCAAGCCAGCTACTTTCCTAACACTCTCCAATTTGAGAAACTCCATATGATGAGGTTCTTGTAGGCCACTGATTCTTTTATCTTACTCTTGGTTAAAAGAGAAAAACAAAAAACAAAACCAACAATAGTTCTTGGACAGAAGTTCTCCAGGATATGCAGCAATCAATACAGCCTGGGCTCCTTCAAGAAAAGGAAACAAAAGGGGCACCTGGGTGGCTCAGTCTGTTAAGCGTCTGCCTTCTGCTCAGGTCATGATCTCAGGGTCCTGTGATGGAGCCCCGCATCGGGTTCCCTGCTCAGCAGGGAGCCTGCTTCTCTCTCTCCCCTGCTTATGCTTTCTCTCTCTCTCTCAAATAAATAAATAAATAAATAAATAAATAAATAAATAAATAAAATAAAATCTTTAAAAAGAGAGGGAGAGAGAAACAATATCTGGGACCAGCACCAATATCTGAGGCTCACCTGAATCCCTTGCTCTTCCCAGCTGTTCTCTCTGAGAAGGGATTTTGGTCGTTCAGTGGATGAATGCATGAACAAATTATGGTCTATACACACAATGGAATGTTATCCAGCCATCAAAAGGAAGGAAGTACCCATACATCCTACAACCGAGACGAACCTCCAAAACATTATGCTAAGTGAAAGAAGTCAGGCACAAAACGTCACATATTGTATGATTCCATTTACACGAAATGTCCAGAAAAGGTAAGTCCCTAGAGACAGAAGAGGGACTGGTGGTTGCCAGGGACAGGGGAAGGGAGGAATTGTGAGTGATTACTTAATGGGTTAGGAGTGTTTTTTCTGGGGTGATGAAAAGTTCCAGAACTAGAGCGAGGTGGTGGTTGTACACCATTGTGAATACGCTAAATGCCACACTGAATTGTACAGATTAAAACAGTTAACTATATGTTATGTGAATTTCACCTTCTTTTTTTAAAAAGGCACTTAAGGAATACTAGTATAAGTGTCCAAAGCTCCATATACCTGTGTGTTTGGCACAGCAGTGGCCGCGAGAAGGAAAGCTAGAATAATCATATGTCCATCATTTAGAGACTGGTCACATAAAATAACATCATTCATACTATGGAATGAAAGACAACCATAAAAAGAATGGGAGAAATTGATAGCCACTAGCATGGAAAGATGTCCGAATGCACTATTAAGTAAAACAATTGAGTTGCAAAATCATATGTCTGTGATATCTCAGTAAAAAACCTTACCTGCTGGTGTGCCTTGTATCCGCTTAGGAGGAAAGTCTGAGAGGATCTGCTCAGGTTCCTGCTGAGGAAAGAATGCCAGAGTGGGAGGAGGCTTTCATTTCTCACAGTATTGCATGGTCATTTGCAAAACTTAAAGATTTTTGGAAGATAAATGTTTTGAATTAAGTCAAAAGCTACAATAATGTCTAAGAAGTAGAAGAGTAGTGAAGGTAAGAGAAAATGACCTGCAGTCCTGCCACCTAAACCTTTTTTTTAGTTTATATGGCTCAAAGTTTTTTTATTTTTTTTTTTAACACATAAGACACCAAGATTTGAAAAAACAAAAAATGATGAAACGCGGGAAAAGTAAGACATCAAAAGATGACACTGGAGGCTAAGCAGGGCCCGACTGGGCCTGTGTTTCTTCTGAAGCCCGGCACCGTGCCTTGAAAATGATAGGAACTCACTAATGTCTCAACTCCCCAATTTTTTAAAGACTTAAAGACGTACTCCATTTTCTGTCAGAAACCAGCACGGACACATTGAATGTAAAATGTTTATAAGACAAAATGGTTGTTACATGTGCAAAGTGTGAGGACACTTTTTAACTAAGCAACTCTGGAGGATGAATGCCCAGGGAAAACCTTCTTATCTCAATATTGGAATGTTTCAGAAGGTATTGTTACCCTAAATGACTTGGGTAATTATCTCCAATCTTTCACTTTGTTTTGACTAGCTCTGCAGACTGATTTGAGTTCAGAGGGATATCAGTTACTTCAACGAAATAATCTTTGAAATTCCTTCTGCAGCTCATGATTTTTTTGTTTTGTTTTGTTTTTCAGTGGCTTTTCTTAAACAGCCAACATCTTAATTTCTGCTGTTTTATCCCTTTTCAAAAGATAGTGGTCTTAGACTCTGGAGAATGGAATGGACCTCAGTGGGTCCATTTTGTGTGTGTGTGTGTGTGTGTGTGTGTGCATGTTGTGTGGTGCCATATGCATGTACCATGACAGCCCCCATGTCAAATTTTCGAGGCGAAAGACAGAGCTAATTTTTCTCTCTTATTTTCAGTGTATTATTTTCTGTGGGCTCTAAATAATTGATAAGGAGGTCCCTTTCCATAATTAAAATGGATGTCCCTACACGTCAACACCAATAGCTTTTCCAGTAATGAGTGAATTTAGATACATGTTAGGTCTGGATGGGTTGCTGTGCAGAGTGTGCAGAGTGGGGAGTGGGGGCTGGTAGGAGACACAGGGCTGGTTGCAATGCAGATGACAAAAGAGCAGAAAGGACAGGAGCCTGGGAGATTACCTGGAGAAAATTCCCTGCCTAGCCCCAAGGTCACCTTGAACAAGTAGGTGAGCCAGGCATAGAAAGGCAGTGTTAGGGCAGGAAGTTTGAAAACATACTTGGTGCCATTTGGAATCTGTTCAGTTTCTTTTGTCTTTCTTTCAACCCCTAATGCCCTCCCAGTGTTTTACCTTCTTACTAACATCTCCCAGTTGCCCCTTTCCTTGATCAAAACCTGCTGCTGAAATTTTCCCTGGCAAGGCAGTGTGTGTGTGTGTGTTGGGGGGGGGTGTCAGGAGAACCTTCTAGGTGTAGTTACCATCTTACAAACATCAAAGTCAGTTCATTCACCTTTGGGTTCGACCGACACTTCCTCCTCCCCCACCAGGGGCCCTATGCGGCTCCCAGTGCTGGAGACTTTACAAGAAAAGCCTCCCTGTCCTGGAGGAACTCACACAGAGGGTAGGCAGACAGATGAGGCTGGGGGGGAGCAGGTTAGGTGCGAGGACTGGGCGCAGTGGGACACAGAGGGACATAGAGGATAGACGGTCTGTGACCGTGCAGGTGGGGCTGACCCAGTGGAAAAGCTGCCCCCCAGACAGGAAGTGGGCAGGGTGGCCGGACAGCGTGTGGAAGGGGGAAGAAGATGGCAGACAGCTGGGTGGGCGAGGGTCCATTCATGGAAGTTGAATTCCTTGTCTAGGAGCTGGAACATCAATCTGTGTGTGTCGCTGAGGCGTGGAAAGACTTTATGCAAGGGTGTGTGTGTGGTGGGAGGAGGGCTGTTGAACTTTAGGGAAGTCCCTGGTGGCCCAGGGAGGTGGGTCTGGGGGTGAGACTAGAAGCAGGACCAAAGGTTCAAGCTGTGAAAGAGGGGCTCCCAGAAGGGGGAGGTAGGATGGCACTGCTCCCGAGACCTCCTCCCAAGTGAGAAAGAGAGAGGAGAGGTGCGGCAGGCCTGAGTGACAGAGACCAGGCGACTGAAGAGGACGGTTTACAGTCCAGACCTCCCTGAAGGCTCCAGTCACAGTCTGACAGGGAGGCGGGGCTGGGAAAGAGATGGGGCAGGTTCCAGCCCCAGCACCCCGGCCGCGAAGCTCTGTGACCTGGGACAAGTGACTTCGCCTCTCTGAAGCACAGGGTCCTTCCCTGTGATTTGGGCATAACCATACCTGCTTTGCTGCTCTCCGCCCACCACATCCTCGCTGCTGGATGCAAAGCAGGGCCGATTATTTTCTGGAGGCGGAATAGGCCGTTCTGCAAATGCACTTACAGAGGAGCCCACCCACCGGCTTCTAAGTACAAGAGCTGAGGGTGGGCTGGGTCCGTGGGGTGTTCACCACCAAGCTCTCCTGAACAAGAACTTTGAACAAGTAAAGAGAAAGCCAGTCTGGATACACTCATTTCCAAGCAGACTCTTGTCAGGCAAAAAAAAAAAAAAAAAAAGGCGGCAGAGTGTCCATGTCCATTCTGGCAGAAATACCCGAGACCACAGATGCATTTGCCCGCCTGCCCCCGCTGTTCTCTCTGTCTGTCTCCCTCTGGCCTCCTTCAGACGGTCTTGGCTTTGATACCGCCAGCTGACTCTGGAGAGACGACAGGCAACTCAGAGCGGAGGGCCATCGGGGAAGGAGCCTGTAGATAACTCTGGGAAAGGGGGCCCATTCTTGGATGGTACCAAGCTCTCAGCTCCGAGAACAAACAGGGCTGATGCTGATCCAAACTTTGAAAAGGCTTTTTACAAAGCAGCCTTGCTGACACGTTAAAGATGTGTAGCCATTTATTTGACTCGTTTAAAATATGCTTAATGCTCCAAGGTCCCTAGGAAGATTTTTCCAATGGAAACAAACAAAAAGATCACTATTTAAAGAGAATTTCGGCATCCAATTCTTCCTTTAAGGAAAAAGACTAAGAATTTCTTCCCTTGGCCAAAAGTGGGCCTTTGGGGGAACCGCAAGAGCTGTGGCGGATGACACACTTCTCCTGAATGAGCCCACAGGTACCACGGAGGGGATGGAAAGGCTGTTATTAAGGGTGGATTAGTCATGGAGAGGTCAGCTGACTAGCTCTCAGAAATAGGAGCATTGAGTTAGTGGGCGACTACAAGCGTTTTGTCTCAACAGAGAAATTGTTAGAAGGGGGAAAATCCTCATGGCTGCACCTGCCAACTTGTGTGTAATATATGGCCTACTTGCAAAATATTGCACAAGAAATCTGGCAAAGACCCCAGGCTGTTCCTTCCTTCCTTGCTCCTGTGTATAGCCACCTGCCCCATGCTCCCCCCCCCCGGCCCCCGCCCACCCATCCACCACCCTCAGCCGGCAGCAAGCAAACCCCGAGTCTTCCATTCATAAAGCAGCTCAGACTGTGTGTGCCATAAATTTAGCTTCAAGAGCAAACCAAGCAAGAGGATGCTCACCCTAGTGACCATGACACTGCACCTCTGTCCTTTGTATCACTGCTGATGTGAATGCTACCACCCGTGTGAGCTTACTGGTTCATGCGGTGGCTGACTCTGAAGTGACTGCAATTGTGCGCACAGGGAGGTGAGTATGGAGGGGACTGGATGTGGGCACGGGGACACCAACAGCTTGGCTGTGTCATCCTTCTTTTCTTTTTTTAATTTTTTAAATTCTTTTTTTTTAAGATTTTATTTATTTATTTGACAGAGAGAGAGACAGAGAGGGAGGGAACACAAGCAGGGGGAGTGGGAGAGGGAGAAGCAGGCTTCCCGCTGAGCAGGGAGCCCGATGCAAGGCTAGATCCCAGGATCCTGGGACCATGACCTGAGCCGAAGGCAGATGCTTAACGACTGAGCCACCCAGGCGCCCAAGTGTCATCCTTCTCCTTGGGGTCCACACCTGTGCCTCTCACCCTGCGGGCTCTTTCCCTGGCCATGGGAGCATGTGTCCTGTTGCCCTCCAAACAGGAGCTATTGCTTATAGCCCCCAACCAATAATGGGCAGGGCGCTGATGGATTAGTACTCCAGCTGCCTGGCCCTGGGTTGCGAGGCATTTTCTCCTGTCTCCTAGAGGCCCCCAGTGACGCTGACCTCCGGCTGCCACAGTGGGAACTAGCAGGCAGACACACCTTTTGTCGTCTGACTTCCCTTCCTGTCTCATCTCCCTATTCTCTTGCCGCTGTCTCCTGGGATCACCGTCAAATAATTACTTGTACCCCTATTCTTGTCTCTCAGTCTGCTTTTGGGGGAACCTGAACAGAGCAACATGGGGTTCCCTACACACAACCCTCTGAAACTGCTCTCTGACCAGAGCAAGCTCATATGGTTTAAGTAGTAATTGTGAGCATGTAAGCTCTTTCCTGAGGTGTCTGATCTGATGTCCGTGAAGCTACAGGCTGTGGGCAAGAGCAGTTTGATAGGTCCTTTTCCATATATGTTTTCCTCCCCTGATGGACAGCTCAGGCTTGTCATTTGTAATGATTACTTGGCATCCCATTGTTCTCTTTCTCCCTGTAGGCAGAGCCAGGGCCATGGGCTGGCAACCTGTCAGGGGCCCCACGCTTGCAAGAGTCCTGCACTTGGTTTTGGTGCTTGACTGTTGCCATCTTGGAATACTTAATTTTTCAGCAAGAGGTTCCTTATTTTCACTGTGTGGTGGGCCCACACATGGTAGAGCTGGTCCTGTCTGCATAATTTAGATGATCCTGACTGTTGAGCATTCCCCCACCTAATTTTCTTCCTCTTTAAATAGGCCAGTGCCAACAATCAAGGAAGACAATATTATCCAATTGGCCGAGACCAAAAGCGACGCTCTACTATGTTGGCAAGAGTAGGGGAGACAGGCGTTCTCATACACTGCTGGCAGGAGTGTTAATCGGCCAGCCTTTTTGACAATTTGACAATATCGTTACTAATTTAAAATGCCCATTCCTTTAATTGATTGATTCCACAAAGAGGTCTTTATCCAATAGATACACTTCTATGTTTCAAAGAAGTAAGTGTGAGGTAATTCAATCCCAGCACCATTTAAAAAAGCAGTTGATTGTAAATAATCTAAATAAATATCAATAGGGAATGGATTCAATAACATAGGGAATAATGACATCATTGAATACTATGCAACCATTAAAAGGATGGACTGATAATGTAACCATCTCCAGATACATTGCAGAGTGAAAAAACAAGTCCAGCACGAGGTACATGACAACTTACATTTGTATATAAAATAAAAAAGATGAGAAGGACTAGACATTTTTAACACATGCACAGGCTGACTCTGAAAGGAAGGAAGAGCTAGTTTCAAGACTGCTGTGAAGAGGGGAGCTGGGGAATGGGAGACAAGGAAGGAAGACAACCGACTGTTCACTCCTTGGACTCTTTTTTTGGTGTTTTAATTCTCTTCCTTTTCCCTGTATTTTTGAAATCAATTCCAAACATCTGCTCCTTTACAATGTTAAAAAAAGAAGGGGGGGTTGGGGAGCCAGCAAGAAAGTTAGCTAACAGGATGCGCAGCCAGCCAGGCAACCTTTCTGCTCTGACTTCAAGCTTGTGGCCTGGAGCCACCAGGACTCCAGAAAAGCCCGAAGCTCATTTCTGGATTGCCCTGTCAACTTCCTCCGCTCTCCCTCTGGGACCGCCCCTGTAAGGTCCCAAGCGACAAGTCTTTTGAAATCCAGAGGAAATGAAAACCTTTTCACTGTTCTTGATGAGTTTGTACACTTTTCTCTGCTTTGAAAACAAGTGTGTAAAGTGATTGTGTCTCCTTTTAATTTCCCCCCTTTGGCTGCCAGGAAGCTCACAGACAAATTCTGAGCTCAATTACATGTTAGCCACATGAATGGTAGGTTAAAGGGCGTGATTTTCTACCCCTGTTATATGTTCTTTGATCCTGATTCTCTATTTATATTTGGATTGATTTTATTGTAAATGGGCAAGGATAGTATTTTGGATTTGCAACTGCTCTTTTTTCCTCCCTGTATTTCCTTGTGGCCCTGCTCTCCCCACCCCCTCCCTCATTCAGTCCAGAGCAGAATAAGCCCAGGTGGCATCTGTGCCTGAGGGAAGCGATGTCATAGCAGGATGAGAAAAATCTCTTTTGAGTTTCAAAGCCCAAGCTCTGTGGGACTGTGGGACCGAACAGTGGATTTGAGAAGGGAGATAATGAGTCCACAGAGCCAAGCTGGCTGAAGCTTCTAGGCTGGAGCAAGAGTGAGCAAAAGGCAGTTGAGAGTTAAGGGAACAGCAGAAAACCCAGAGTGCTGTGGGAACTCTGTCCCAGGGGACGCCTGGACCCTGCTTCCCACTCAACTTACAGAGAAAGCACATCGTGGCAGAAGTGGCTGTGTAGTTAGCCAGATGGGCCTGAGACGGCCTCCCAGAGGGGCCTGCACCCCGGAGGGCACAGGAACTGTGCCCAGGTGGGGGGCATCTGGATGATGTGGTGAGAAGATAGGAGGGCAGCGTCTGTCACGAACCCAGGACCAGTGTTGGAGCATGGTCATCACCCCAGGTGCTAGCCTGCAGGACGGGGGCTGAGGACAAGCATCTGGCCAGCCTTGATGTCCTGTAGCCCCCAGATCTGAGAGCAGCCCAGAGAAACGGTGATCTGATCGAGATAAACTTCCTGCCATAGAGTGGGACTGGGCTCCTGAAAGAAACTGAGTTGCCTTGTAGGGAGAAACTGTCCCCAGTCTGCAAAATGTGGAAACTCTGAACCCCTCAAAGGAATGCGAAGGAGCAACAAATGAAGACAGCAGAAAAGAGCCTTATCCTAAAATGAATCCTTTCCAGACCCTTCTATATAAGGGAACCCTGGGACAGGCTGCACTCCCCATCCCCTCCAGGAGCCCTAGGGTAGTCCCTCTGATAAAGGTAGAATTTCCAGGCTGGGGACACAACTAGATCCCTCTCCCGCATTTTGATGGGCCAGGAAGCGATCTGACTCATTTCCTACCCTTCCTCGGTAACAAATGCTTTCTGAATAAACTGGTCTGCCACCAAGCACAGTTAATGGCCTGGAAGCTTCCCAGGTGCTCCAGGAAAGAAGAGGCCTTTTAACCACGGTTTTTGGCCTTCATAACTAATGTCAGCCTTAAATGCTATTTGGAATAACAAATGAATGCTTGTCTGAGTCTGAGAGCCTTTGCTAACTGTGCTCCCAAGCTTTATTATTTCGCTGATGGAGACTGCTTTTGTCATCTGGAGCAGTCTGACCCTTAGTTTACCTGTCTTTCAAATGAGCAGAAGAATAATTTCTTCGTGGGGGACTGATGCTGAGCAGATGTTCGCAGAGCCCCTTAGGATCACCGGGACAGGTCTCCCAGTAGAATTGAGGTTGTTGTTATGTAATCATTTTCCCTTCTAGTTTTGATTAAAAAAATGATCCATGTGCATCTATGTACACAAATGTGTCGCTGCGGATGGGGGCATGCACATTGGAGCCACGACCACGCAGGTCAGAATAGAAGCGGGGTGTCCCCACAGCAAGGCTCTCTCGCAGCCCCAAATTACACAAACGGAATACCTGGTGGGGTGGGGGGGGATCTTTTCTTTTTTTAATGGAGATGTTCCTGACCTTCGTGCATCACACATTTGTGGTGAGAGGGTGGGAGAGGCGGCCTTATTCGCCATGTGGCAGACTCTAGTGCCCTCTGCTGTCATTTGGGAAACAAACCCTTCTTTAGGGAGTCATCAATGTCTACCACAAGGAAGGAAAACCAACCAGAGTACTGGAACCAACAAAGTTTCCACCTGAATTTGGTTGGCCCTGTTTCCAGTTATTTGGGTCGGAGCACAGGGATCCCCCACGGAGCCTAGGGTGTCCTGCTACGCCGGCCTTGGTGTTCACCCCACAGATGGAACTGCCGTGTCTTGGAACAGAAAAGCAAACTGACCAAATACCAAGACTCGCAGGGACTGGAAGAGCGTGCCTGCGTATTTTTGGAGAGATCGTTAAGAGGGTAGTCTTGGCTGGATTCGATACAGCCCAGAGCTGTTGTGTTCTGAGGGTTATTTATTCATTTTAAAGTTTGCTTTAATTTTATTTTTTTTGTCCATCAGGCAAGGCAAGGACGCTAATTTGGCCCTGCAGTGCAGCATTCTTCACTGGATGTGCCCCCCTTCGCCTGTGCTTCTCTATAACACCTGGGTATGGCCCAAAGATCAAGTGTGCATTTACTCTGGAAGTGAACAGGATATTTGCCCATTAATTTCCACTCCAGTGCTCTAAGCCCCATATAAGGCACGGTTAATATAATCTCACTTTAGATGACACTCGGAGGAGCAGGAAGACAATTTGTGGGGGGAAAGGAATAAGAGGCAGTGCACATTTAACGGGAATGTTAATATTTACTCGTTGCCACACTTGGTATCTGGGAGGCTGCAAAGTCACTAAGTGGGGATTACATCTTCAATTAAGTAGTGGTAGCGGGGGGAGTCAGTGATGTTTCACAGAGGGAAACTGCCGAAATCATACTTTAAGGAGAATAATTTTTTTAAAAGCTACAAAAAAAATTGAAATAAAAGCCTGAGGGGAAAAAATAGAGGGAACATTTCTGTTTAGGGAATCCTAATATTTTGGCTGAGCACATTATGTAAAATTAAATACTATTTTAAATCAAGGAGATATAATATCTAATTAAGCTTTTGTGGTTGATGGGCTGAGAGAGGATTGTGATTGTTGCATCCATTGAACTGAAAGAAGTAGAAAAATTAAATAACACTGTTCTATAGTGACTTTCACCCAGACATACAAGCAGACTTCCATATTTCGCTTTTACTCTGCCCCCTACCTAGGACTCACTGAAGGCATGAAAGAGAAAATGAAAATGTGCACAATGAGCTCATTAAGCCTTATAAGTACCCCAAGGAGTAGGAATCAAGAGTTGTTAGCCTCATTTCCGAGCCGTGACCATGGGTTCTGTGGGGGCCGAGGGATTCTCATCCAGGGTCACCCTGTGAGTCCAGGGGTAGAAAAAGAATAGAACCACTATCATCCAGCTGTACCTGGAACTTCTGCTCCGGAATGCTCTCTGCTCTACAGTAAGAAGAATGTCAAACTTTGGGATGTGGAGCCTTCTGTTATTGATCAGAATTACCAAGAAGCACTAAGATTTTAAGGCTATTTTGGAGTCTTACAGGAATTTCAATGTGAAGTGTGCAGAAACCAAAGACAAAAGATTAGTTTTTAAAGGATGTTGACTTCTTTTTTTTTTTTTTTAAAGATTTCATTTATTTATTTGAGACAGAGAGAATGAGAGAGAGAGAGCACATGAGAGGGGGGAGGGTCAGAGGTAGAAGCAGGCTCCCGCCGAGCAGGGAGCCCGATGCGGGACTCGATCCAGGGACTCCAGGATCATGACCTGAGCCGAAGGCAGTCGCTTAACCAACTGAGCCACCCAGGCGCCCAAGGATGTTGACTTCTGAGACTAATTATTACATTAGGATATTCAAATACTTAATAAAATAGTTTTAAACATATGAGATATATGTGATTTTCAATGGGTGATTTTTAAAAAAACTTAGATTGAAGATTTATTTATTTATTTGAGAGAGAGAGAGAGCACTTGCGCAGGAGTGGGGGGGAGGGGCCAAGGGAGAGAGAGTGGGGAGGAAGGGCAGAGAGAGAGAATCTCAAGCAGACTCCCCAATGAGCAGGGAGCCCAACGTGGGGCTCAATTCCATGACCCTGAGATCATGACCCAAGCTGAAATCAAGAATTGGATGCTTAACTGACTGAGCCACCTAGGTGCACTGAATAGTGGGCTTTCTTAAACTGAATTGAAATACCTATAAAATACCGAAAGACAACGTAGACAAAGAACTCCACGTGCGAAGACTGAATGTTTCAATCATATTCCTTAGTTTTTCCCTTAAATTTACCATCACAGATGGACAATTATAGAACTAGCCACCATTTTTATTTTATTTTAAGATTTTATTTATTTTTTTGACAGAGAGAGACACGGCGAGAGAGGGAACACAAGCAGGAGGAGTGGGAGAGGGAGAAGCAGGCTTCCCGCAGAGCAGGGAGCCCGAGGCGGGGCTCGATCCTAGCACTCTGGGATCACGACAGAGCCAAAGGCAGACGCTTAATGACTGAGCCATCCAGGCACCCCTATCCACCATTTTTAAAAGTTTAACCTTTGGTAATATCTATTTTGTATATAGTTCCTGAGATAAATTAAGCAGGGCCATATTTAATATTGGGGGGGAAGAACTCTCGGGACATCTTCATATCAAGTTGAAAGAAATTTGGTCAGAAGGCTATTTGAAAGGAGAATATTCAAATTACAATTTGGCGATAAAGAAGTAGTTTAAATAATTGAAAATGAGGAATGAGCTTTGAGAAGTCGCTCTTCGGTGGTCGTTTTTGTTTCAATTGCCACAAGCGAGAAGTAGGTTTTAAAAATAGATCACCAGGGCAGAGCAAGTGTCTCTGACAGGCACTTGCAGGCAGGATTCTAGAAATTCCAATCATTTAACAAATTGCACCATTAAAAGTCATAATAGGTCTAAAAGCCATTCTTAAAAGAACTTACTAAGTAATTTGACCTACATAATCATCTTGTTAAATTCATTTGATATCATGAGACAGTTAGTGAAATATGCATAGTACATTATATTAAAAAGAAAAGTACCCTTCAATTGGTATCTGATGTGCACTTTGCAATCGCAGCTATTAGTTGTCTATAAAACTCCTAGACATGATTTGATTTGATTTTATTACTGTTATATCATTTTACTTTGTAACATATAGGGGTGGAGATTACAGGTCGGCTATTGCTTACTAGGAAATATTTAACGAAGGATGTTTTATTTATTAGCATAAAGAGACACAGTGGATTATTGGGTGATTAAAGTGATGATGTGGCTGCCATACTTGTCAAAAGTATAGCTCTAATTTAATAGCAAGGCGACAGTCAGTCTCTGAGTTGATCTATGCCTGATCAAACTGGCTCTGAAAGCAGGACATTGCCCACTTAAAAGGATCTTTGTAAATTTCTATAATTGCACATTATCAAAAGCAAAGAGCAACAACAATAAACCCACAGAGTGATTTCTCAGTTTTAAGTTTACTTTCTATCTGCCATGAGCCCCTGCATTTTATCTTTTGCATTCGTAACATCCCAAATCAATAACAGAGAATGATATTTAATGTTACTAATCTATGTGGAAAACACAATATTTTTACACGAAGTAAATTGAGAAGAGAATTCAATAAAGGGAACAAAGGAAGAAAGGAACTAGCGGTTATTGACTGCCTGCTTTGTGCCAGGCTCTGCGCTAAGTGTTCTACAAAGACTAGCAGACTATCTCATTTAATCCTCCAGAAAGCTGCAAAGTGAATGAAGAAATATTTATTTTTAAATTTTGAACTGCACACGTTTACTAATTTTTTCCTTTGTTTTCCTTTGGTTTAATGTCACTTAAACCCACAAGTAATGTGTATCATCAGAACTACTTCACACCTGGCTGGGGGAAGAGGGAAATGTTGGTAATATCACTTGTCAATGAGCACATTTACTGCAATTAGTGTCCATATATTATCTATTCTTAACTCTTGCTCAAAGAATACTTAATCAGAATTTTACTCTGCATATAAATAGGCATAAATATATCCTTCCTGAAATACCAGCTCTTTGCTACTCCTTGTGAATTTAAAGAAAGCTTGTAAACCATAAACTGTATCACTTAAATCATCCATTTGTTAATATTTGTTAATTGCATTATTTGTATTTCAGGACAAATTTAGTGCTATTTCAAGGTAAAATATTACAGAGTCTGATTTGTTTTAGGTTACAAGCCAAGATATGGTACAGACCCTTTCTTAATTATTTTACTATGCTAAAAGCTAAAATTGACTGGGTACATCATAAACCTTCCCTGGGCCTGAGGAGCAGTTTAGTTTCACAGCGCCCTCTGCTGTATTCTGTAAGTTTAGCACTCTTCCAACTCAGCTGAGCTCAGCAAGGAGACAAGCCGAGAGTTAGGGCGGGTCTGGGTCAGGTCCTCAGCCATCAGGGTTCAGAACTTGAATACTGACTGCGAACCCAGGTCCCAGCAGGGTTAGGAAACCAATGTGCCTGACGGAACTCCCAGGAATTCTCTTTCCATCTCCATCCTCTCCCCCAAGCTACGGGGGCTCCTGCATCCCGCTGCCTCCACATCTGAAGGGCATCTCACATTCTGCACCTCCAAGGAAGACCTGTTGTCTCACCACTCCCAGCCCAAACATGCCTTACCTCCAGGTCTTCTCACCTCTGTTCATGGATCACCACTCACTCAGCCCCCAAGCCTGGGAGTTGTCTGTGATTTCTCTCTTGCCCTCACCCCGCCTGTGGAATGAACAAGGAAGCAGATATAGGATGCAGAATTTCAGGGTATTAACTCACCATGGAAAACAGAAAAGCATCTGTGAAAGCAGGAATACTGTCACCGTGTAATTTCCAGGTAGGTTGACCTACACGGAGAGAGGACAACGCCAATTTACATTTTCCTGTCCATCTCTTATCTAGGTATGATAGATAGGATCCCTTTTGATTCCCACAGCCTCCATCAGACCAGGTAGGGAATAAGTAAGGGATCTGGTTTTAGGTTTCTAAGGGATAAGCACATTCCTTCCTTGTTCTCTGAAATTGTATGCTGGTTATAGCTTCTTGGAGTAGAACTGGACTGCCGCCAAGCCCACCAATCTGCTTACGGGCCACCTCATGATGTATTTCAGGTCTTTGTGTAGCTCATCTGTGCCCTCATGTGTGGGATCTTTCTACTGTTGCTTGCTCAGGGTAATTTTTTCCCTGTTCTGAGAGACCTATGTGGCCCCTTTGACCACTAGTGTTTACCAATCAAACTTGCCAATCAAAATTTGGCATACTTTCCAATCAAGGTATCGTCTAAATTTTCTTGGCTAGTTCGATTTAAACAGAACCCGTTAATATACACACATGTTGATAACACATAGAGAATTCAAAAAATAAACATCAGGCTAATCCTACCACCCAGGGATAACTTCTATTCACACTTGGATGTATTTTTTTAAATAGAGTTTATTTTTTAGAGCAGTTTTAGGTCCACAGCAAAATGAAGTGGAAGATAGAGATTTCCCATAAACTCCCCGCCCCCTCCACATCCAGCCCCACCCCCATTATCAGCATCCCCCACCAGAGTGGGGCATTTCTTATAACCAGTGAACCTACATGAGACATCATGGTCAACCACAGTTCAAGGTTTACTCTTAGTGTTGTACAAGTCTGTGGGTTTAACAAATGTATAAGGTCATGTATCTACCATGATATATATCAAACTACCATGAATAGTTTGATATATAAAAACAGTCCTGAAAATCCCCCAGGTTCCTCCTATTCATCTCTCTCTCCTTCCTAACCTCTAGCAACCACTGATATTTTCATCTTCTCGTACGTTTTATTCTCTTCTCTATGTATATGTGTATATTAATATCACTACAAAAGTGAGCACATACTATGCATGCACTTTATTTTCTGTTTTGCTTTCTCTTTAAACTTTTAAAGCTTTATATGATGGAAATTCTTTTTTTAAATTTTATTTTATTATGTTATGTTAGTCACCATACATTACATCATCAGTTTTTGATGTAGTGTTCCATGATTCATTGTTTGCGTGTAACACCCAGTGGTCCATGCAATATGTGCCCTCCTTAATACCCATCACCGGGCTAACCCATTCCCCCACCTCCCTCCCCTCTAAAACCCTCAGTTTGTTTTTCAGAGTCCATAGTCTCTCATGGTTTGTCTCCCCCTCCGATTTCCCCCCCTTCATTTTTCCCTTCCTACTGTCTTCTTTTTTACGTTTTTTTTTTTAACATATAATGTATTATTTCTTTCAGAGGTACAGGTCTGTGATTCATCAGTCTTATACAATTCACAGCTCTCACCATAGCACATACCCTTCCCAATGTCCATCACCCAGCCACCCCATCCCTCCCACTCCCTACCACTCCAGCAACCCTCAGTTTGTTTCCTAAGATTAAGAGTCTCTTATGGTTTGTCTCCCTCTCTGGTTTCATCTTGTTTCATTTTTTCCTCCCTTCCCCTATGATGCTTTGTCTTGTTTCTCAAATTCCTCATAATATGATGGAAATTCTTATTTATTTATTTGACAGAGAGTGACACAGTGAGAGAGGGAACACAAGCAGGGGGAGTGGGAGAGGGAGAAGCAGGCTTCCCACAGAGCAGGGAGCCCGATGTGGGGCTCGATCCTAGGACGCTGGGATCATGACCCGAGCCGAAAGCAGATGCCCAACAACTGAGCCACCCAGGTGCCCCAATATGATGGAAATTCTTAAGCATATGTAAAAATAGGAGAGAAAACTATAATGAAGCTCCATCTGCCCAACACCTGGCTTCAATAATTATCAACATTTGTTAATTGTATTTCATCTCTCCCTCTACTGGCTTGCTTTTCTTTTTTCCTGAAATATCTTGAAACAAATCCAAAGAATCATGTCATTTCACCCATATGCTGAAATATGTATATATATCAACTGCCTTTTTCATTTCACATGACATCATGCATATTTTTCCATGTCATTCACTATGGTTTAAAACATTTTTAACAACTGCCAAATATTGTCATTGTATGTGCCACAAAGCTTTGAGAGCATCTCTGATTATTTCCTTAGAATATATCTGTATAAGTAAATAATAGGATCAAAGGATATGAGTTTTAAAGGCACAAAAAACTTGGTTGTATCAACTTACGTTCCAACCAGCGGGATGTGAAAGGGCGTGTTTCCTTGAATCCTCGAGGTATTACCAATTGTATGGGTCAAGGTGCCATTGTAGATAACATAATCTAGCTGGAAGCCAAGATTTATTACTAGTTATTTTAAATCATTAGAAGATTTGGAAGAGTTGATGAGCTCCCAGGAATGAACTCCAGAACCACAGTGTGAAACTGGCTCACCAAGGCAGCCACCCCTGCCATCTTTGGGAAGCTGGGAATAAGAAAGTTGTCATCACAGTTGCAAGTTCTAGGTTCCTAGTGCTTTTCTCATGATTTACACTATTAAAATGGATGCCTCTCCACCCCCCAACAAAACTGGAATTGGACCCTGGGTCTTCTACTACAAATGCCATGGAAGTCCAAATGCCTCTATGATCTTGCTAGCAGAAGCAGAAGAATTATGGTTTGTGTCTTATAATACTGGTTCTTATTGTCCAATTTTCATATGGGCACACTGCTAGATTGAAGGTAGGTCATCTGAAAAATTACAGCTGTAAGAGAGTCTGGGAAATGCAGTATTTTGCTTTTCAGTTTTTAGCAGACAGCAAGCCATTACACAAAGTGGCTGAATGGAGCTGAATGAGCCAATTTGTAATATCTGCTACAGTCCACCCATTTGGGAACACAGCATCTGTATGTAGTCTTCTGTCAATAAATCTTCCAAAAAAGGGGTGCACCTTGGTGGTGCAATTGGTTGAGATTCTGACTCTTGGTTTTGGCTCAGGTCATGATCTCAGGGTCTTGAGATTGAGCCCCACGTCGGGTTCTACTCTCAGCATGGAGTTTGCTTGAGAGTCTCACTCCCTCTCCGTCTGCCCTTCCCCCTCATGCTCTCTCTCTCTCAAATAAATAAATAAATTTAAAAAAAAGAAATCTTCCAGGGGTGCCTGGGTGGCTCAGTTGGTTAAGCGTCTGCCTTTGGCTTAGGTCATGATCCCAGGGTCCTGGGATCAAGCCCCAAATTGGGCTCTCTGCTCAGCAGCGAGCCTGCTTCTCCCCTCCCTCTGATGCTCTCTCACTCTCTTTCTCTCAAATAAATAAATAAATAAATAAATAAATAAATAAATAAAATCTTTTTAAAAACATCTTCCAAACAAAAATAATAGCCAGAATCAACATACTTTCCTAATGGACTCATACCTCAAACAAACAAAAATGAGCTCATCCCCAAAAAGAAACCCAAACATCACTGCATCCATCTCTAAGTGATGTTCATTCCTCTTCCAGTATAACCACATATTGATACCCTGTAATCTAAGTGCTAAATGATAAACTCTGTATTAAATATTTGAACTTGCTCTATGTAATGTAGTAAGTGAAGGAGAGAGAGGGGGAAAAATGAAATAGTATTATGTATAAAACTTGTGATCGTGGATCTCATTTCTTCAACTAGTCATGAGATATCCAATACCAGTCAATATTCAAAGATATTTTACAACTGGTTTATTTGATTCCGAATCCAAACATGGCTGTGTGGTCTCATAAGTTTCTTTCATTTGACACAGGCCTCACTCGTCTTTTTTGTGCTTTGATTTGTTGGAGAAACCAGGTTATTAAGTGTGGAACATTTCACATTATGTATTTGGTTGATTGTTTTTTCTTGATATCATCTAACTTATTCTACTATACCCTGTATTTCCTGAAAGCTGGTAGCTATTCTAAAGACCTGATTAGACTGAATTTTGTTTGTTGACAACAGGAGCTCATGAGCACCCTTGTGTACTTTCTACTGCATCCCGTTGTCTGTTACCCTTCTTTCAGAGAATCTAAGATTGATCAGTGGGTTCAGGTGGTGTGGCCCTGGTCCCTCCACTGTAAAAATGCTAAACATTTCTCCTAATTATATGAATGTTCCTTGAGATCATGAACTGGACCTATTATTTCATTAAGGATCAAAATTGATGATTTGTTTAATTCTACCAAACTCATAAATCACTGTAGATCTATAGCCCTGGCCATCTCTTTTTTTAGACAGAATGAAAGACCAAGTATGTATATAAAATCCTATATATAATAGCAGACATCACTGTCTGTTATTCCTCAATTAACACTACCAGATTTAGCAAATAAAAATATAGGACATCCAGTTAAATTTGAATTTCAGAAACATTTTTTTAAAATTTAAGTGTGCTTATTTTATTTTATTATTTTTAAAAAATTTATTTATGAGGGGCAGAGGGCAGAGGGAGAAGCAAGCTCCCTGCTGAGCAGGGAGACCGATATCGGGCTTGATACCAGGACCCTGGGACCACAACCCTAGCCGAAGGCAGATGCTTACCCAACTGAGCCACCCAGGCACCCCTATTTTATTTTTTTTTAAGATTTTATTTATGGGGCGCCTGGGTGGCTCAGTCGTTAAGCGTCTGCCTTCGGCTCAGGTCATGATCCCAGGGTCCTGGGATCGAGTCCCACATCGGGCTCCCTGCTCTGCAGGAAGCCTGCCTCTCGTTCTCCCACTCCCCCTGCTTGTGTTCCTGCTCTCACTATATCTCTCTCTGTCAAATAAATAAATAAAATCTTTAAAAAAAAGATTTTATTTATTTGTTTGAGAGAGAGCAAGAGTGAGAGAGATCACAGAGGGAGAGAAAGAAGCAGGCTCCCCGCTGAGCAGAGAGCCCTATGTGAGGCTTGATCCCAGGACCCTGTGATCATGATCTGAGCTGAAGGCAGCCCCAAATTTAAGTGTGTTTAAAATATTAAAAAATAGGGCACCTGGCTGGCTCAGTTGATAGAATATGGGACTCTTGATCTTGGGGTCGTAAGTTTGAGCCCCACGTTGGGCACAGAGGTACTTAAAAAAATAAATAAAATATTAAAAAATAAATGGAGGCATATGAAAAATTTTTTAAGAGTTTATTTGAGCCAAAATTTACTTATATTGGGAAGCATCCAATCTAGCAGATAGAAAGGAGCTCCAAGGAGTTGTACAAAATGAAAAACTTTTACAGGCAGAAGGGAGCAGGAACAAGGAAGTTATATTAGGCAAACAAGTGGGTTGGTTATTGTAAGGTTATTTTCCTTTAGGGGATGGCAGGGGTCTATCAGACAGATTACCTAACTAGCACTGATCAGGAGATTCCTAATTGACTGGTTTATAAAGATTCCATTTCTGGGAGACCTGAAACTATAATTAAATTAAATCTTGGTTTGGTGATGAGGGGCTTAGCATAAGTGACTCTATTTTGCACCTGTTGTCTTGTTTTTAACAGAAATTTGCAGGGTCAGGGTCAGGTTAGGGTTAGTTGGGGCAGAAAAATCTGGAAGAGGACAGTTAGAGGAACAGAGAGAAGTCATTAGCCAGGGACCACAAAGAGCAGCCAATGAAGAAGTCTATGGAAATCTTTGTGCCTGGTGTTGGGCTAAAGTTGCAATAGGTCAACAGGGCTAGAAGTGGGAAATAAAAACTGAATGCAAAGCAGGAGAGAATGGGGATACACTGGAACACAGGAAGACATACTGGAACCCACATCTGTTTTTCAGAGTCTCCAACCTTGATGCCATGGATCACCTGCAGAAGAAGCTGGTGCCCTTTGCCGTGCACCTGGCCCAGGACACAGAGGAACTGAAGGAGAAAATGCAGAGGAGGAGCCAGCAGATGAGGGACAAGGTAAGCACATTGCAGCAACACCTGGAGCTCCCCCATACTGATCTTCAGGCCCTAATGCCTGCTAGTTTGCTCTCATCTTCCAAATCTCAGGCATACTTTTCTTGTGATGAATCTTAAACTATGAGTTAAGGGAAGGGAATTCCAGGTAACACAGTTCCAGTTTAGGCTGGTTGGTACCCTACAAAACCACCATAGTCCACCTTACCTCTATCAACCATATTTATCTTTCAAATAAAGACAATAGCAAAATCATGCTTCTAGCTAACATGTTCCAAGTATCCCTCATACAATAAAAAGCATGCTAACCCTCTCTCAAAAACAGGATATAAAGGCCCATCTTTTTTGCAAAGGATTACTTCCTCTAGCTGAGTCACACTCCACCTTTGATACCCTGTAATTTAAATACTGAGTTATTGAGATGTGGTAGTTTTTCATTTAGTTTTATCAGTAGGACACAGAACTAAGATGCATCCCAGGGAAATGACTGCATTCCACACATAGTCCTCCTTACTCACAATGTATTCTAGTGACCCAATTTCCCTTTGATAGTTCAAGATCACTCACCCTAGTCAGTACAAAAACTCCCGTTTTGCCTGAGGAGTCCACAATGGTCAGGCAGCAGTCTCAATTCCCTGTTTAATGAAATCATTGCTATAACCTCTGGTGGAAGCCTTCTTTCTCTGGGAACTAATACCTCCAGACCAGCTATGTTAAGAGAATGGGAGGCAAAACATTTGTTAGGGATCACTAGGGGTGGAAATGGAAGGGGCTTTTCTCCCATTAACCATTCTTGTTTTTACTCCTTGATTTCCACAGATCCTGGCTATATATTAGTCATTGATTTGGTGCATATACTGCATAATGGAGAACATTATTCCAGCCCAACAGGATGCTACCATTTAGCTGAGAATGTAACTGAATCTTCACAGGCCATCCCACCATTCAATGTTGCCAGATGATGACAAACATGGAACCAGAGTTCCACGGGCATCAGTCCATTGCGTCACTTCATTTGCTAGGAAGTCCCTTTGTCAGAAGAATGCATTATGGAACATTATGACAGTGAAAATGTCTGTTAAGTCCATGGATATTGGTTTTAGCAGAAGCATTGTAGACAGGACAGGCAAGTCTATATACAAAGTTAGGTGTCTACTCCATTGAGAACAACATGCTATCCCTTCCAATATGGAACCGATCCAATGAAAACAATCTAACATCTTATGACTGACTGATCCCTTGGGGAAATGGAGCCACACTGGAAGCTCATTGTTTATATTTGCCATTGGCAGATGGGGCTGTAAAAGTCCATGTTTCCATGACCATGCATTACCTCCATTTCTGCCACTTTGGCCATTTTTTCCCATAAGCTTTTTGAGCAGGGACAGGAGTCATGGGAGAAAGAGGCTGACTAATGTTGGCAGAACAGGTCATCTTGCCCATATGATAGCTGAGATTCTTCTCTGCTGAGGTTGTTCTTTGATAAGCATTCACATAAAATACAAGTATCTTCATATCCTGTGCCCATTTGGAAAGCTCTGCCCATATAACTATCCCCAGACCTCCTTGGCACCGATTTTCTAATCATGTTCCTTTCAAGTTCCTGACTATCCAGCCAAACAATTAGCCAGACAAATACCCATGAATCATGGTAGATCTGTCCCCCTGGCCATCTCTTTTTCTAGGCAGGACAAATGACCAGGTGCACTGCTTAGAGTTCCACCTACTAAGAGGATGTCTCTTCTACATGGTCCTTTAGGGCCTTACATGAGTGTATCAGTGATGTAATTAACCACTCCAAAACTTAGTGGCTTAAAATGACAACAATAATTTATTTTGCTTGTGAATATGTTATTTGGGCCTTCAGCATGGCTGGCTCATCTGTATTCCATGTTTGAATAGTCAGTTTTTGAAACTTAACTGAGTTAGTCTGGAGGATGTACTTTCAATTTGGCTCAATCACACAGCTGGCCAGTTGGTGCTGGTTGTTGGCTGAGGTGTAGCCAGGACTGTAGACTAGGCCTCTGTTCCTCTCCAAGTAGGCACCTCCACAGGTTGCCTGGGCTTGCTCATGGTGGCTAGGCTCCAAGAGTGAGTGTTCCAAGAGCCTTGGGAGTCACATAACATCACTTCTGCCTTAATTCTGTTGGTCAAAGCATAGGCTCAAGGGGAGGGTACATAGACTCCACTTCTTAAAGAAGGGTGTCAAGGTTCTAGAAAACTACATGGAATAAGACATATTATTGTGGCCATCTGTGGAAATATAATCTGCCCTAATGCAGATTGAAAGAAAGGAGCAGGAAAGTGAGAAGAGGACCATGGGCACCTGGGTCCCTTGCTCATGAAATTTATTGGTGTCTTCTGAATTTACCTGAGCCTGATCTCATCTGAAAATGAAGTGCCACTATGCATGTCTAACTTTGATTGGATGAATAAGACAACAATTGGTAACCAAATGTTTAGTTGCCACTAGTGCCCAGAGCAAGCCATTCTCAAAAGAATAGTTATCTGTAGAGGATGACATAACTTTGTCCCTAAATCCTAAGTGTCTGAGCCATGAGTCATCTATGGGGGCTTGCCAAAGTCTCCATGTGGCATCCATATGTTCCACAGATACTTCAAGCACCATTGGATCTTCTGGGTCACATTGCCCAAATGGTGGAGCAGCATCACAATCTGGACTTACTGTAGAACTTTCACTTGTTCTGAGCCCTACTGAAACCTGGGAGCCTTTTGGGTCACTCAGTAAATATGTTAGAATAGCACGGCCAAATGAGATATATGTTGCCTGTCAAATCCAAAGAGGTTCACTCAGCATTGTGCTTCTTTCTTGGTGGTAGAAGGGGACAGATACAGAAGTTTGTCCTTCATGTTGGAAGGGATGTTTTGATATGTCCCAGACCACTGGACCCCTAGAATTTCACCAAGGTGGCAGACCCCTGAAATTTTGTGGGATTTGTTTCCTATGCTCTGGTATGCAAGTGTCTTACCAAGATACCTAGAGTAGTTGCTACTTCCTGCGTACCAGCTCCAAGCACCATGATATCATCAATGTATGAATCAGCTTAATGTCCTATAGAAAGGCAATCAAGGTGCTTCCAGACTAGATCATGACAGAGAGCCTGAGAGTTGAAATAGCCCTGAGGTACACTGTTTAAATATATTGCTAGCCCTGCCAGTTGAAAGTAAACTATATCTTATGGTCTTAATTAACAGGTATAAGGGGGAAAAAGCATTCTCCAGACCAATAGCTGAATAGCAGGTCCTGGAGATGTGTTCATTCACTCCAGAAATGAAACCATATCTGAAACAGCAATGCAACAGAAGTTACCACTGATTACACTTATGATAACCTACTGTCATTCTCCAAGATCCATCCAACCAGCTACCTGGTGGTGATTTGGTAATATTAGACCCCTTCCACTCTATTTCATCCTGCCAAAACCAGTGAGTCTGACTTGCTGAGACGAGATCCCATATAATATCACCTTGGACCAAGAGGCCCACTTTATGGTACTAGAGGAGTATTGGTATGGTACTGGAGGAGTATTGATGGACATGTAACTATAGGAGATATTGGTCTTAGCATATATCACATCACCCCAAATTCTAGACTAATAGAACATTGGAATGGCCTTTACAAGATGCAGCTAAGTCTGAAGATAACTCTGTAGGGCTGGGGTACTGACCTTCAGATGTGATATATATATATAAATTGCTATTATATAAATTGTGCTATATATAAATTGATACCCTATAATTTAAATACTGAGTTATTGAGTTGTGGTAGTTTTTCATTTAGTTTTATCAGTAGGACACAGAACTAAGATGGAGCTGTTTTCCCATTAGACAGAACACATAGGTCCACGAGGCAAGGAATGAAAGCTAAGAGTGGTCCTCTGTCCACCACTTTCAGTGGCCTTCTTAGGGACTCTGTACTTTTCATCTCTGCAACTTTAGGTTAGGTGCATCTAGAGGCCTGTGATGAGAGGGTAGGGTAGGTGGAGAGAACTTTTATTTACTGTCTATCAAGGGACAATAAATAGTCTACTGAACTTACAGCTCTGGCTGCTACTTGGTCACTTTGACTTTCTCATGACAGAAGATCAGCAAAGAAAAAAGTTACATTGTCAGGAGTAATCGATCTTTTTCCTTCTATAGGGGTATAGAGTTGCTTTGACATAATAGGAAAATGGAGAAACATGTCTGTAACTCAGGGAATCCACTGGGCATCTCTTGAGGCTGCCATGCCTGGTTTTAACTGTGAATGGACAATTCAGGAACCATGGCCTGACAAGCACACAGTAAGCAAAGCCTCAAGCCACTTGGGGTGAAGGTCTAGAATGCCCCAACAGGCAAGCAATTCAGAGTAATGAAAGTGCTAGCTGAGGTGAGAGGGAATCTAGAACAGGTGGGTAGTAGAAGGAGATGATAACTATCAACTATAGCCTTAGGACCAACTATAGAAGCAGGGGCTGTAGCTCATTCCACTATATCTCCTCTTATACATCTCTTTGGCTAGAAATTGTGATGATCCACCCTCCTGAAGAATCACTGGTTTGGATCTAGTGTGAAGCACACAAGAGTAGCGCAATTGCTCATATTCTCTCCATATCCTCAGTTTCCTTTGTAATTTTGGGGCACCATCTCCCATGTGCCTTTTCTTCCAACAGCCAGCACCTGCATCTTTTTGTTCAAGGGGTGCCCCCACATTGCTGGCACCATGGTGCCTTTGGGCACAGAGGGCCAAAAGTGTTTGGGAATTTACAATTCCCACTCCCCTCCCCCACCCTCAACACACACACACCAGCCCTAACCAGTCACTGATAGCTCCCTTGGTCCCCATCAGGACAGTGTAAGTCTTGTCTATACTGTCCAGAGCTCTCCTGTGGAACTAAGCCGAAGTTACCCTCCATGGCACTTCACTAGATGTCACACCCTGGCTTGGCTTCATTCCCTTCCCAACCCACTTTCCCACACTCCTGCCAGCTTTTCCTGGGAGCACTTCCTAATCAGTCACCTTTGCTTGAATCCTTGTCTCAGGGCCTGCTCCCAAGATCATCCTATATTATTAGGAGGTTGGAGTAGGGTTGTAAAAGCTGATTTGCAATATTTTCTACCTTCATTATACATACTTATTTCTTGTGGATCCTAAACTTTAGTGACCTAATCCTTATGACCTATTTGAATAATTCCTCATAAAAAAATGCAAAGATAGTTTCCAAGTATACAATCATTCTTTCTGCTCACTAATTCTACTTATACCACCCTCTCCAAAAGAAAATAATACTTTTTTAAAGAGGCAATATTCTTTTTTTTTTTTTAAAGATTTTATTTATTTATTTGAGAGAGAGAGAATGAGAGAGAGCACATGAGAGGGGGGGAGGGTCAGAGGGAGAAGCAGACTCCCCGCTGAGCAGGGAGCCCGATGCGGGACTCGATCCCGGGACTCCAGGATCATGACCTGAGCCGAAGGCAGTCGCTTAACCAACTGAGCCACCCAGGCGCCCCAAGAGGCAATATTCTTAAAGAGAGGTTAGCTTGTGGATGGTATCATTGATTCTTTTAATTTTTGTCATATAGTAGGCCAGAAAAAAAAAAAAGGAAAAAATGATCAGACCTAGAAAACAGATAAAGAATTCAAATAGCGTGAGCTGCTTTAGTACAGTCTTAATGTAGAGGCATTAGTATTTCCTCCCTCCCTTCCTTTTGTCCTTCCAGTCCATGGGTTAGGGGAGCATGCAAAAGTAACATTAGTTCCTTACCCTTGAGACACTCACTGTGAGAAAGGAGAGCCATGTAAATATAGTAAAACATGGTGAAGTTTATTATTGGAGGTCAATGGAAGGAAGTCCCTTCTTCTAATTAGTTGAAGCTTCATTGCAGCAAAATTTCTCCATCCTGAAGGAAGCTGTTTGGGGACATCCTGAAACTCATATACAGTACATCTCGGCCATTTGATTGTCATCCCCACCTATGGTGGTCCTTACATTTGCTCTCATTGAACTCTGTTCTCTCCTCCCTACAGCTGGAAGTCTCAAGCAAGGGTATGATGAGAAAATGGATTTAAGATATGTGATAACAGGAGCGCCTGGCTGGCTCAGTTGGCAGAGCATGCAACTCTTGATCTCAGGGTTGTGAGTTCAAGCCCCAAGTTGGGCATGGAGCCTACTTAAAATTGAGAAAAAGTAAAAAAAAAAATGTGGTAATAGAAGAGTCGAGGGGAGATGGCAGTTTAGGCTTATCCTTTGATCTAGCCTCCAATTTTATATTGCATAGTCTTTGCATGGCATCTTTCTCTCTCTCTCTCTCTCTTTTTTTTTTTTTTTAAGATTTTACTTATTTATTTGAGAGAGAGAGACACAGCGAGAGAGGGAACACAAGCAGGGGGAGTGGGAGAGGGAGAAGCAGGTTCCCCGCTGAGCAGGGAGCCGGACGTGGGGCTCGATTCCAGGACCCTGGGATCATGACCTGAGCTGAAGGCAGACGCTTAACCGACTGAGCCACCCAGGTGCCCGGTGCATGGCATCTTTTTCAATTAAATACAGTTCAACCAACCTTCTTAAGTCTCTTCAGATAATGCCAAAGTGAAATAGTGGGAAGTACATTTCTTAATTCAAAGGAAAGTTTTTCAAAATCTTTGGGCAGGAGGACTGAAAATATAGGAGGATGGTAGGGAAGAGGCAGTAAGTTCTGACAGATCAATTATCTTTATCCCATCTTATGCATTTATATAAAATTATTTTTCTTTATTTCTAACAGGTTAACATAGGAGAGAAGTGCTGAGCTAAATGGTCCCACTCCCTTTGTAGAAAGCATAGTCTGTTGGGTAATGATCTGATGGCAGCCCAACAGCAGAGGTAAACACATGGCTTAGGAGGCAAGCAAAGGTCTGTTTCTCCCTTTCACTAGCTATGGTTCTGGGGAAGTTACTTAACTTGTTTAATCCCATTTTCATATCTGCAAAATGGGGATTGTTATGGGTTGGATTGTGTTCTCCAAAAATTCCTAGGTCAAGGTCTTAGCCCCGAATACTTCAGAATGTGACCTTATTTGGGATAGGGTTGTTGCAGATAAAATTAGTTAAGTTAAAATGAGGTCATATTGGAGTAGGGTGGGTCCCTAATCCAACACAACTGAAGTCCTTGTTAAAAAGGGATATTTGGGGGTGCCTGGGTGGCTCAGTCGATTAAGCGTCCGACTCTTGGTTTTGGCTCAGGTCATGATCTCATGAGTCATGGGATACAGCCCTGCATCGGGCTCCATGCTCAGCAGGGAGTCTGCCTGAAGATTCTCTCCCTCTGCCCCTCCCCCTGCTCATTCTCTCTAAAATAAATACATAAACATTAAAAAAAGGGGGGTATTTGGACACATACACACACACAGGGAGAATGACACATGAAGATAGAGGCAGAGACGAAGATGTTTCTAAAAGCCAAGGTACCATTCCTGCCAACACCTCAGTCTCAGACTCCCTGCCTCCAGAACCATGAGACAGTACATTTCTGTTCTTAAGCCACCCAGTCTGGGGTACTTCATTACAGCAAGCCTTGCCAACTAATACAGAGATTAAAATAGCTCCAGCCCCATAGAGTTGTAATGAGGATTAAATGAGATGATGCACAGGAAGTATTTAATACAGTGGTTGGCCCATAAAAAGTACTTAAAAACTGGTTGCTATTATTACTGTTTAGAGTAGATTAATAGACTCAACCAACAACAAACATAGCTACTGGAACTGGACCACTTCATATCCTGAAGTTGCCTCTTCAATATTCACTGAATGACCTAGCGGATCCTGAATTTTGTAGCCACGTGCCTTGGGTACGACTAACCCCTTCCTCAATTCCAGAATGGGTTCTGAGTGGCTTAAACCCTTCACTATAATTCTCCTTCCATATCTACTCCCACAGGGCCTGGATGACATGAACAGGTAACCTAGGCCTGAGACAATCATCACATAGCATTTCTCAGGCCATAGATGGGGGTGAGGGGGAACCTGTGACCTAAGAATTAAATTAGAGAAAATCCCGAGACTTTTATTTGACAGTTTGATGAAGGATGTCTCTACCCTCTCAACCCCCAGCCCCAGATATTAACAAAAAGTTTGTCTGTGTTGGTCTTATGAGGGAATTCAAACCACGAACAGAGCTGATGAGGGTGGAGCAGAGAGAATTTAAGTTATAGTAACCTTGATGGCACCTTATACCACCGTTTATCAAATCCTACCTGAATGCTGCTTTGTATCTTTTTTCCCTGGCTAGTGTGAGTCTGAGTTGGGTTCTGCTGTGAATGTGGCATATTTAATGGGCAGGACTTGGTGGGAGAGCAGCAGGAAGTAGCTTTATTCTTTCTCACCACTTACTCTTTAAACCTACTTGGTCAATTCTCCATTCTCCATCTGTGTGGTATACTGAGCAGACCACTTAGATTTTCTGTCACTTCAGGTGTTAGAATAGTCTCATTTCAGGTGCAAAAAATCTGGGTGGATTTAAGTCAGAGCTTCCATTTCTGGTGTAGATGAAATCTTCTGAGGCCCATGTAGGCTTGAAACCTGTGGGAGTGAAGGAAAAGGGTGGTCTTTTGTTTCTATTTCTTCACTATGTTCACTCCTACTTCTCTGTGCTTCCTGCTGCCCCCAGTCAGGATGGAAAGGAGAGACGGGAGGAACCAAAGCAGGGTCTAACTTGATGGTGGTGGTTTAATCTACCATCACTATTCTCCTGTAGCAGATGCCCAAATGCTGGCCTTGGGTCTCGTGGGACGCTTTCATGACTTCTTCACAAACGGCCCCTGATATGGCACAATTGCCGGGTTGGACATTGTACCTTCTGGTTGACCTTTCAGAGGTCACTCCCCTCAGCATCTCTTCATCTCTCTATGAACTGACATGGAGCAATTTCTAGGACGAAAAAAAGCGAAGTGTAAAGAGTGCCCATAGTATGCTACCTTTCGTGTAATGAGGAAGGGGAAAATATGAAACTATGCATATATCTGCTCAACAATGCCGTGTGAGCCATGTGGAGCTTAGACAAAAGGAACATATACACCCTTGGCTCTAATGGAAGCAAACTCATAAATATTCTCAAAATCTACTTCTTTGTTTATATTGTTTTCAGTTGAGAGAATTGCCACGTTTGATCACTTATTTTATTTTATTATTATTTTGTAAAGTAGGCTCCATACCTAATGTGGGGCTCAAATTCACGACCCCAAGCTCAAGAGGTGCATGCTCTACAGATTGAACCAGTCAGGTGCTCCTTGATCATTTCTTTTGATCAAGTGGCCATCTTAAATAATTTTTAATTAACTTAAGCTTAAGTAAAATTATAGTAAAGTCTGTTTTGGTATAAATAAAATATTTAAATTAAAAATAATGGTGTGAGGAGCAACAGTGATGCAAGGTGGCCATCAGCCACCACGAGCTGGGACAATTTATGAAAATCAAATATACAGTCTTAAATAACTTAAATACCCAGAAGCACCTCCCCTTTGTAATATTTGTAACAAAAATGAATATGAATGGAGTTAATAGTTTCAATGGAGTGGTGGACCCAAGAGCTATATCAGTGCTGGCAAAATGGCAGAATTCATAATAGCATCAAAGTTGTCCTGCAAGAGCTTTGGTGCCTAATGATGTCTAAAGAAAACATGAAGCTCTCTCAGCCGCCCCAAGGACAGTGTTACAGTAATTAATTGAAAAGAAAAACCACAGTCCTCCCATTCAATTTAAACAGTCTTCATTTTCCACAGTTACATTTTCTAGATACATCTTGTAGACTTCAAAGTACTGGAAAGGAAGCTCCCATTCAAAGGCAATTTATCTTAAGATATTGTAAATGATACTAATTTTTGGTCCATTTGGAATATATGTTGTGCTATAAAAAATAAATAAAATAATGTATTGGTCTACCTACTTTTTAATTTTTCAATATTTTATCATCTGCCTTAATGTTCTTGGGGAATATCAGTCATTAAAAACTACTTAAGAAATGTACACGAGGGCACACATTTTTCCTTTTGCCTCAGGTTCCGATATGGCTCAGCTCTGTGGTCATATTTATTTAAAAATTTGATATGTTGTCATCACAGATTTTTTTGCATTAATTTTTATTTTAAAAAATATTGCATTAAAATATATTTATTTTTAAAGATTTTATTTATTATTTTAGAGAGAGATAAGAGAGCATGAGTGGGGGATGGGCAGAGGGAGAGGGAGAAAGAGAATCCCAAGCAGACTCCACACTGAGTGTGGAGCCCAATGCAGAGCCTGATCCCACAATCCTCAGATCATGACCTGAGCTGAAACCAAGGGTCGATGTTCAACCGACTGAGCCATGCAGGCACCCCTAAAATCTTACTTATTTTGACTACAGATTCCCCCCCTTCCGGTTAATTACTGTGCCCAAGGTGAGTTCCTCACCCTAATGTGGTCTCTGCATCTCAACTGTGCAAAAAGAAACACAAAAAGGATAAACCAAAAACTAATCAGATTGGTTAGGTACAGGCAGTGGATGGGGATAGGATGGAAAGGGTAAGGACACCTCTCTGAGCAATCCTTTTTATATATTTCTGACTTTTAGAGCCATGCAAATGTTTCATATACTAAAAATATGAACAAAATATAATCAGCAAATATGAGAGCCCCAAATGAAATATACACAAAACCTAACTGTACTGAACAACATAACCATACTGGGGGTGGCAGCAGAAAAGACCAACCTAAGTAACTTTGGAAAAGAATATTTTGACTCTATACACACTAATATCCTCTAAAGCCAAAGAAAAAATAATTGAGCACAAATACTTTACTTAGTAGTTTGTTTCTATCACAGATATGGATTAGTACTCTGAAACTACTTTATGTGTATTGAAGCCAATAAGTAATTATATTGTGGATCGTGAGAGCCTGGTTTCTCACTGTCAGAGAAAGCAGTTAAAATAAAGAAAGGGGGGCACCTGGGTGGCTCAGTTGTTAAGTGTCTGCCTTTGGCTCAGGTCGTGATCCCAGGGTCCTGGGATCGAGCCCCGCGTCGGGCTCTCTGCTTGGGAGGGGGGGGGAGGCCTGCATCTCCCTCTCCCTCCGCCCCCCCGCTTGTGTTCCCTCTCTCGCTGTGTCTCTCTCTGTCAAATAAATAAATAAAATCTTTAAAAAAAAAATAAAATAAAGAAAGGGAAAGGCTGAATGAAATTTATGGTGTAGGTTTGGAATTGGAGATATGAACTAATTGTGTGTGTGTGTGTGTGTACATGTATATATACATACAGTACATGCAACATATAAATACACACACACTTACAGATACAGGACTTCCTACTGCCTATCTAGCACCTATCTCTTGATTTCTAGATACCACTATCCAGTGAAAGGATCTTTTTGCTTACTGTAACCTCAGGCACAAGAATGACTTGTTGGTCCCCTACAAGCCCTGTGTTCCCTTCATTTACTTGTTCATTTTCTTTTCCTTGCCAGAACATGGTTCCCCTCAGGGATGCTTCAGGAGTCAGCTCAAATGCCATCTCCTCTGAAAGGACTTCTTAGTTCCCCTGAGTTGGACATGAACTGTTTCTGAATCCCAAGGCATGCCACCTAGTTTGCACACTCTTGAAACATGTAAGTTTATTGAGATACCTCAATAAAGCTATAAGGAAAAAAGAACTGACAGTAGCAGCTGCTGGCCTGGAGGAGGAGCCACTGGTATTCTCAAACACTGTTGTGCAAATGTAAATTGCTACAACCACTTAGAAAAGCAGTCTGGCCTTTTCCTATAAAGTTAAACATACTATTACTGCATGATCCAGCAATCCCACTCCTGGACAGTTACCCAATTTTTTAAAAAGATTTTATTTTATTTATTTGTCAGAGAGAGAGAGAGAGAGAGAGAGAGAGAGAGCGCACACACAAGCAAGGGGAGCGGCAGGCTTCCCGCTGAGCAGGGAACCCAATGCGGGGCTCGATCCCAGGACCCTGGGATCATGACCTGAGCCGAAGGCAGACGCTTAACCAACTGAGCCACCCAGGTGTTCCCAGTTACCCAATTTTTAATTAACATTTATATTGACATCGATATCAGTATAAGAGTGTGCATAGTGGCTTTATTTGTAAATGCTAAAAATTGGAAACAACTCATAAGTCCTTCATCTAATAAACTGATAAACTGCAGTATATGTAGTATAGAATACTGCTTAGCAGTAAAATAATAAACAAGTGGTACATGGATGAACCCCAAATTCCTTATGTTAAGTGAAAGAAACCAGACTCAAAAACCAATGTACTGTAGGATTCCATTTATATGACAATTTAGAAAAGGCATAACTATAGGGAGAAAACAGATTAGTGATTGCCAGGACCTAGAGGTGATTGGGTGAGGTTGACTACAAAAAGATCAGGGGATTTTGGAGTGATGAAACTGTTATCTATATTGATTGGAGTAGTGATTGTACAACTTTATGTATTTGTCAAAACTTGTAGAACCGTACTCTAGAAAAGGTGAATTTTACTGTATATCATTCGTCTCTTAAAAAAAACAAAGGAATAAGGGCGCCTGGGTGGCTCAGTCATTAAGCGTCTGCCTTCGGCTCAGGTCATGATCCCAGGGTCCTGGGATCGAGCCCCGCATGGGCTCCCTGCTCCGCGGGAAGCCTGCTTCTCCCTCTCCCACTCCCCCTGCTTGTGTTCCCTCATTCGCTGTGTCTCTCTCTGTCAAATAAATAAAATCTTAAAAAAAAAAAAAAGCAATAAAACAAAGCTATGGTATTGACCTGGAGGTTTAATTTTCAAGAATACATGTATGTTTAAAGATGTTTATCATTTGGGGCTCCTGGGTGGCCTTGTCAGTTAAGCATTCCATTCTTAATTTTAGCTCAGGTCATGATCTCAGGGTCATGGGACAGAGCCCTGTGTTGGGCTCTGCACACACTCAGCAGGGAGTCTGCTTGAGATTCTTTCTCTTCCTCTGCCCCCCCCCCACACTCTCTCTCTCTCTCTAAAATAAATAAATAAATCTTTTAAAAATAGCATGTTTATCATTTTATAGTCTACAGCATTGAAAAACTAAAAATAACCCAAATATCCAACAATGGAGAAGTGGTTAAATAAATAGGGTATAAGACAAGTGCAAATTAAGTCCACAACCATATCACTTATCTTTAAGATTGGCAAAAATCCAAAAGTTCCACAACATACTCTATAGATGAAACTGTGAGGAAACAGGCTGGTGGGAATACAAAATTTTACATCTCATATAAAGGGGAATAGACAACATCTAGCAAAAATCATTCGCATTGTGGGAGCTGTAAGGCTGTTGTCTTCATGTCTGATACTGCAACTTGAATTCTGCAGGGCAGTCAGTCAGGAAGCATAGATGGATATATGGATATAAAATGAGAGAGCACAAGGACAAGCCATCCATGAACATGAGCTGAAACCCATGAGGACAGACCGAAACTGATGCCAGTTCTTACTCCCTCCAACCTTGAGGAACTGGGTGTCTTGCAGAAGGTGGTGTCCTTCTCACTGAGCTAGATATCCACAAGGCCTAGGAGTTGTAGAAACTGAATGACGATGCAAGGGGAGGTGGGGCAGTTGTAGGCCTGGGTTTTGCCCTGTACCAAACCAGTGAGCCAGTGAATATGCTACCATGTGTGTTAGCTGCAAAAGTACCTGCCCCAAGCTTCTGGGCATGAAAACCAAAATGGCTGCAGCTTCTCCTCTGCCCATCAAGTTTCATGGGAAAATATCTCTTGTCAACCATCCTAACTATAAACATAGAGGGACGCTCAGCCTAGCCAAGTTGACCCATTATAATGCCGCGAAAACCTGATAAAAACACAAACTGATGCATGTACAAGGCTCTTCATTGCTGTACCAATTGCAACAGCACACAACTGAAAACAACCCAAACGTCCGTTAACAGGGAACTGGTTATGTAAACTAGAGTACATCCATACTGTGCGGCTAGAAAATGGGATGTGAAAAAAAAAAAAAAAGGCTTTACATGCTGTGTCATGGAGTGATGTCCAAGATACACCGCTAAGTGAGGGAAAAAGAAAACAAGAGATGCAAAGCAATGAGTATAATATATTGCCTTTTACCTAAGAAAATATTTCCTAGTTCTGTCCATTGGAAAGTCCTAGAAAAATAACTAACTCCATAGCAACAAGCACCGTTCACAACTAGAATGTGGTCTCTAATCCCATTCCCATTAAAGGGATCAGGATCCTTAAAGAAATGGTTGAATCCAGTTCGGGGGTAGGAAATGTATAAGGTAAGCCTAGAATATTCCTTTTTTTTTTTTAAGATTTTATTTTTATTTATTTGACAGAGAGAGACAGCAAGAGAGGGAACACAAGCAGGGGGAGTGGGAGAGGGAGAAGCAGGCTTCCCGCTGAGCAGGGAGCCTGATGAGGGGATGGATCCCAGGACCCTGAGACCATGACGGGAGCCAAAGGCAGACGCTTAATGACTGAGCCACCCAGGCGCCCCAAGCCTAGAATATTCTATCATACTAGAAAGTAATGTCATTTCACAAAGACATTAAAGCCAACTTGAAGGGGATCTCACTGCCAAAATTTTTGAGCAACAAAAAAAATTATTGAAATAAGTTGAAATACTAGCTATGTTAAAATTCATGTGTACATGAAGATGATAAAAAAAAACTTAGTCATCTTTGTAGACAGGCAAGTAAATGAAAGATACAATCACTTATGGACTATTTTTCAGGGTAGCCAAATAGTTGATAAGGGAAAGTTCTCCTTTATAGAAGAATTCTAGTTAATAAATGCAGAGAGAGTGATAAAATTAGAAATAATGAATAGAGGCAGTGATCAGTCAAAACTTAGGTGAATGGAGAACTTCACAAAGGAAGAATTAGGCTGACAATAACTGAACATAACACCATAAAAAGAGAGACAACCAGACAGTATCTGCCTCTTGTCACAACAGGATGTATTCCCACCACCTATGAAGTGTTCTTGTCAGGAAGGTGAACACGAATCTGGTGAAGCCTCTATATCACAGCTGTCCCACAGAACCTTCTGCGGTGATGGAAATGTTTTTGTGTGCTATCCCTTACATAGCTATTGAGCACTTGGCCAGTGAGACTGAGGAACTGACTTTTACATTTTAGTTAATTTTAACTAATTTAAATTTAACTAGCCATATGTAGTTAGTGGCACCCACTAACCATTTGACCGAGCAGCTATAGGTCTGACTGCTAACTTAAAGAAACTACAGGGGATAAAGGGACACGTTAAGTGACAACACGTCTTCCTGCATAACGTGTCAACCTTGTTTGCATCCTTATTCAAACAAACCAACTGTGAGACAATCAGGGAAATCTGAACTGGATAATTCATAATATTAGTACTTATGTAAAATTTTGATTTCGATCATAATGGTATTACATTTAGGTTTTGAGGAATTGTTCTTATCTCTTAAAGATACATACTTAAGTATTTATAGATGAAAATATACATGTCTGGGATTTTCTTTAAACAATCTAGCAGAGGAGAGACTAATAGTGGGAGGGTATATATGAAATAAGAGTAGTTATGTATTGATAACTCTTGAAGCTGAGTGATGGGTATATGGGTATTCAACAGAATATTCTAAATTTCTGTGATGTTTGAAATTTTCCATCACAAAATGCATTAACAAATGAAGGAATAAATAAAACCTGGAATTAAAACAATAGCATATATGTACATCCTATGGACTATTTTTTTTTTTAAAGATTTTTATTTATTTATTTGACAGAGAGAGACACAGTGAGAGAGGGAACCCAAGCAGGGGGAGTGGGAGAGGGAGAAGCAGGCTTCCTGCTGAGCAGGGAGCCCGATGCAGGGCTTGATCCCAGGACCCTGGGATCATGACCTGAGCTGAAGGCAGACGCTTAACTACTGAGCCACCAGGCACCCCCATCCTATGGACTATTATGCAACTCCTAAAAAGAAAGCAGTGGGCCTCAAATATTATATCATGGAAAGACAGCTAAGTTACATGAAATCAAGAAGGGAAGTTGAGGAATAATTGCTATGGTTTGAATGCTTATGTCCCCACAAAATTCCTATGTTGAACTCCTAACCCCCGTTGGTGATTGTATTAGTAGGTGCGGTCTTTGGGAGGTGATTAGGTCAGGAAAATGGAGCCCTCGTGAATGGAATTCGTGTGCTTGTTAAAGGAGTCCTGGGACGCCTGGGTGGCTCCACAGGGCCTGGTGGCTTAAACAACAGAAATTTATTTCTTAGTTTTTGAGGCTGGGTTAGGGTGCCTTCTCCTACATACTCACATAGCTGAGAGAGACAGCAAGCTCTGATGTCTCTTCCTCTTCTTATAAGAGTACCAGCCCTATTGAATCAGGGTTCATCTTTATGACCTCATTTAACCTTTATCACTTCCTCATAGGCTCTGTCTCCAAATACAGTCACATCGAGGGTTAGGGCTTCAACAAATGAATTTGGGGGGGGGTACATAGACATTCAGTCCATAATATATACTAAAGCATCATTTCTTATAGTAAAATTATGGAGATAATTTTAGTGTCCATCAATGAGAAATGGACAGGTAAATTATAACATACCCATATTATGTACTAGTGTAGGGAAATGTCCAAATGTGTATATATATATATATATACATATATATATATATATATGTATATATATATATCTATTTTTTTTTTAAAGTAGGTTCCATACCCAGCATGGAGCCCAATGCGGGGCTTGAACTCACAACCCTGAGATTAAGACCCGAGCTGAGATCCAAGAGTTGGGTGCTTAACCGGCTGAGCCACCCAGGCACCCCACCAAAATATATTCTTGAATAAAGCAAGCAAATTGAACAAAGCCACTTGAACAATATATGAATCATCCACATTAAAAAACATACAAAAGACCCTCCAACTATATCATCTCTCTCTGTATAGATAGGTAGATAGATAGTCTGGAAGGAAAAAAATCACACACAGCTATTAGTGGTGACTAATCCTTGGGAATATGGAAAGAGAGGCACTTTTACTTTTCCACTCTGTATAGGCCTAAATAATTTTAATTTATTTTAAGAAGTGAGCAATCGTTACATTTGTAAATCTGAAAAAGTGCGATAAGTAGTTTTTTTTTTTAACTGCTTGATTCCATGAGATAATATCTAGACTAGGTGCTTAAAATATTTTAAAAACAAATGTATTTGTTTATATGAGATATGGTTCCTACATGGCTCAGGCTCTGTGCAGAGCTGCATTTGAATAATCATGGCCCAGAATCCAGAAAGAAAGTACAAAGTAGTTCCAACTCATACTAGCATGGGCTCAAAGAATACTAACCTCTGGTCCTCCACTCTCCTATAGCTCCTCATGAGACTTTCTCATTCTTTCTCATGCCCAAATCTTTTTTTTTTTTTAAGATTTTATTTTTAAATAATCTCAAATCCTCTGCGTAGTCCTCCCTCCCTTTCTCAGCCTTTCTCAGCTCTTTACATATATATCCTTCTAAGTCTCAGGATTTTCTCTAGCGATTGGCCATACTCTGCATCTCAAAAGATCCAAGAACCAGACTGGTGAAGACTCTTCTTCAGTTGGGGGTGGGGAACAGCTTGTTCCCTTTCACATATTAGTTTCACTGATTTCTCCAGATTTAGAATTATGATTCTGTTAATTAATAGTTGATTCACCTGTATTATAGTTTATCTTCCCAACTAGATTGTATTTGGAGAGAAGGTGGGGCACCGCTCTCACTATTTTTATTCCTTCCACTATTTCTTAAATTATTTAATCTGTTGATGTAAACAAGATAATTTAGGGGAATCCTTAAAAAGGCACCAGTGCCCAGAGGCTCCAGGGGTGGGAAAGCCTCTGTCAAGATGTAGCTTTATTTTATTTTATTTTATTTTATTTTATTTTATTTTATTTATTTGACAGAGAGAGAGCACAGGCAGGGGGAGTGCCAGGCAGAGGCAGAGGGAGAAGCAGGCTCCCCGAGGAGCAGGGAGCCCGACGCCGAGCTCGATCCCAGGACACTGGGATCATGACTTGAGCCGAAGGAAGTCACTTAAACAACTGAGCCACCCAGGCGTCCCAAGATGTAGCTTTTTTAGAATAATTTCCAGACTCACTCCCAAAGAGTCTAATTGAGGTCTCTGCATTTCTTATAAGTCATATGTTTTCTTCACAGGTCAGAACAGTCTTAGCAATATTAAAGATTAAGAACTGCACTGCCTCAGAGACTGGACCCACACCTATCCCTCCAAACTCTTTTAAAGGTAATGTTAGCATTGGACTTTGAGCTAGAGCATCCTGTCTTACCACTTCATCCATTTGGGCACTTGGCCCGTTTCCTTGTCCCCAGAGTGGGTATAGTCACATCTGCCTCACAGGATCTTACATAGGGAGATACTGTGGGTATGCAGCCCTTTTAAAATCTTGTCTGGAAAAATCAACCAGGCTTGGTTCTTGTCCTGCTCATATGGAAGAGGTTCACTCAGCCCCCTTTAGGCCCCTAAATGACATAAAGATGAGGGATTTCAACTTCAGAGATGTTTCCTCAGAAAAGAAAGAGCTATAAAAGCAGTTGAGTAAGTCCGGACAGTAGCTACATCTTTTCTCCCCAACAAAGAATAATCAGTAATCCACTGTTTCTGGCACCTGAAGCTTTAACTTTGGGGAAACAATGAACTCTTGAGCCCAAGCCTTCAGGTAAGTCAAAATCCCTAGGCGGTTATGCTTGTCTGGAGGCCTGAGAGGCACGAAGTGATGGAGAAAGGTGAACTGAGCTGCTCTCTGGCTCACTTACAACCGGCTCGCCCTCCATACCTAGTACAGCTAAAGGTTGCCGTCGCCATTTTGCAGGGTGGGCAGCGCAGAATCCTGGCGCTGAGTCGGCCCGCCAGAGCCGGAGAGGACGTGGAAGGGTTGGAGGGGGGTAGCGCGCGCTCCAGGGAAAAGCACGCGTGCGCACAGACGGAGGCGGCGGAGGGGTGGGGCCGGGGTACGAGTGCGCGTGCTCGGTGGGAGCCCGCGAAGTACCTGGAGGAGGTGGGGGGCGAGGTAGAAAGGAGTGGGGTTGAAGAGCGCTTGCGCGGGAGGGCGACCGTCCGGGGAGGGGGGCTCCCGAGCACGCGCGCGGAGACGGGACTTAGGAAGCTCTCGCGAGATCTTCACGATGCTATATATGTACGCAGGGAGCCCGCGTCCTTTCCCTGGTGTGATTCCGTCCTGCGCGGCTGTTGTGTGGAACAGTAGTCGTTTATCTCCGTCCGCCTTCTCTTCCACCTAAGTGCGTGCCACCACCCCATGGAAGATTCGATGGACATGGACATGAGCCCCCTGAGGCCCCAGAACTATCTTTTCGGTAAGTGCTGGGGGGTTGGGGCGAGGCCGAACAGGGCCTGGTGGCTTTGGCGGGGTGGGGGGGGGGGGCGGGAATCTTCCTGAGGCCTGGGCTGGTAGGGAAAGCTGGGCAGCCTAGAGGTCTGAGGGAGGGAAGCGAGGTGCCCAGGCCTTGCAGCCTAAGAGATAGGATAGGAGGTCAGGAGAGGAGAGCTGGAGCTCGAAGCGGTGGAAGGAGGGGCGGCCTGAAGCCTGGGGCCGGAGCGATCCGAGGCCCAGGGCCTGAGGTAACCAGGCCCTAGAACCAACAGGCTGAGGGTTCGGCTTTGCCTGGGGGCACGCGGTAGAGCCACGGGCATGATTTTCTCTCGGGCTGTGTGATTTCGTAGGCTTGTGATTTCCTGGCTGGTGTCTTTGATGCTGGGCCCAGGCTTGGTGCTGGAGGTTGTGGGAGTCCGTGGTGTGGGGCATGGTCTTACTTTCTGGGGGAAAAGGGTATTTAGAGCCTGGTGTTGTCCTCAGGCTTCAAGAGTGCGGAGCTCTAGTGCCGAAATTCAGCCCCAGTGCCTCGGCCGGTTGCGGGGGGAGGGGAGGCGCGGTCCGGCGTGAGGAGGCCGCAACCGCTGGGAGCACGTGGTTGCCACGTGGTTGGGGGAAGGAGGGGGTGGGGGCACTACATCCGGGTCTACTTGGTGTCTTGTCACCCCGGACCCTGGCATCCTGGGGCTTAACTGAAGCTCTTGGGCGGGAAATGTTGGGTGAAGTGGCTAGTAGAGCCAAGATTCTGGAAGTCTTTGTTCAGTGCTTAATATCTATGATGGCAGTTCTCATTTATAGAGCACTTTTTTTTTAATCTCACATTGGGAGATTGAATTAGCCCACTTTGCAGATGACGATACTGATGCTCAGAACTGAAGTGACTTAACGAAGGTGGTACTTGTAGGGAAGTAGAGACTAGATGGATCTAAACCAAGACCCTTGCCTCTAGAGCTGGTGCTTTATGTATTTATGGAGGGAAGGCTGGTGGAAACAGCTTTCTGTGCCGCGTTGAGCAAACAGCTTTTTTGAAAAGATGGGAAATGTATGTAGGGTTCAGTTTGGGTCAATAACAGCTGGTACTGTTTTGGAATCTTCCCTCCCCTCTCCAGAACGCAGTACCATAGTAGAAAGAGGCCAGCTTTAGTTTTCAGTCTTAATGAAATTAACTGTAAGCCCTATCTTTGTCAGGCTTTGGAGTTAAGTGCAAATCCTGCCCCACATTTGTTTCTTTATGTATCATGCTGATATTTGTTAACTGAGATAACATTTAGGCATCTTTGTACCCCTCACTGTTAGATGGCAATTAAATGGAATCATTTAATTAAAATTATTCTGATGGTACTTCAAACAACTTGCCTTTTGATGGAATGGGAGTAGATAACTTGCACTATATGTTAAGGTTTTAATTCCTAACCATTTTGAATAGCCAGGTTTCTGATCAGTTTATACCGTATTTTTGTGTTAATCTTTTCTATTGGAAATATTCCTAGGATATATCTATTCTTAAATATAATTTCTGAGGATAATTTAAGGTACATTATTTCTGTTAATTTCAAAGATGGGATACTGACCCCTGTAGCAAGTTTTGGTCCTTTTACATTTGTGGTTTTTCTCTTGGAAATATAAAATGTTCATGTAGGTGTTCGTGTAACCATTCTCATTTCTAAATTTGCCACTTCTCTTGGGTGCTTAGGTAGGTAATTCATCTTTTTAAACAGTAGGATTCTATCAATACTGTACATTAGACTTAGTTTCAGATACTGGTTTCAGTTCCAGATTTACTAGCTCTTTGAGCCTCTTTCTACCTAAAAATGGTAATTAGTGTAGTTGAAAATGAAATAGTATAGTGGGAAAGTGGAATTTATAAAGCTGTGTGTGGATGTTATTTGATGTTTACAGACCTTTGTGTTTAAGAAATCCAGGATAGCTACTTCTGCCTTGCTTTCTGGTATCTAGAACAGTAGAAAATTGTTCACAAAACAACTGTTACCTTTTTGGTTGTCTTCCTTTAAGTTTTCAGTGTTATTTTTTGTTTTTGTTTTTTCCTTCATTACAGGTTGTGAACTAAAGGCTGACAAGGATTATCACTTTAAGGTGGATAATGATGAAAATGAGCACCAGTTATCTTTAAGAACGGTACTTCAATTTTCCAAACTACACTACTTTTCTTTTTTTTTTTTTTAAAGATTTTATTTATTTATTTGAGACAGAGAGAATGAGATACAGAGAGCATGAGAGGGAGGAGGGTCAGAGGGAGAAGCAGACTCCCTGCCGAGCAGGGAGCCCGATGCGGGACTCGATCCAGGGACTCCAGGATCATGACCTGAGCCGAAGGCAGTCGCTTAACCAACTGAGCCACCCAGGCGCCCTACACTACTTTTCTTGATATCAGCTTATTCCTTTTTGTGCAACTTAACACTTTGATAATATCTCATAACTGAGTATTGTATATACGTGATAATGTACCTGTGGTATAAAACTTGGCATCTTTACCTCTCGTTTGGTAATCATGTGAAGTTCAGTCACACTACTGTTCATCATTCCATATTTATGTACTTTGCTTCTTTAGCTGCAGTATAAAACCCTTTAGGGCAGCGATGAATCTTTTTTGTACTCCCCAGTAAGGCCTGTAGCCTTATTGCCTAACTTGTGGTAGGTGGCCAGTAAATGTTAAGTGATCCATAGTATGGGTAGTTGATACCTACAGCTATGCCATCAAATATATTTCTGTGCATTTGTTCAAATGTGTCAAGTATGAGAAATTGATTGGCAAGGTGACATAAAACTTGAAGAAAATGCACAAATTAGTTTTCTATCAGTGGTAATAGGTTTATAATTGCTTTTTTTTTTTCTTTGAAGACAAATACTGGGATTGTAAAATAGAAACTTAAGCTGAAATACTATTTTTGTTCACAGGTCAGTTTAGGAGCTGGTGCAAAGGATGAATTGCACATTGTTGAAGCAGAGGCAATGAATTATGAAGGCAGTCCAATTAAAGTCACACTGGCAACTTTGAAAATGTCTGTACAGCCAACGGTAAGGGCACTTAAACTTTGGGTTCTATGTCAAGGTCTAATTGTATTGGATTAAAGTAGATGTCATTTAGGCTACACCAAGGACTTAGAAGGAGGAATTTCCTTTGGTTCTTCTAGTAGCAGTAGCTGCGTCTTCTGTCACTGGTGTTGAATGATCACTCTTGGACATAGTGGTTTGCTACTTGTTTGTCAGAAGTGGAAAAACAGGTTCACTGGTTTGTTCATTTGGCTTATGAGTTTGCCTGTAATGCCTATTAACACAAACATTTTTCTAAGTCTGTTGTCAACAGGTTTTTATACCGAACCTTTAACCTTAGAAGTTTCTCCTTTTTAGGTTTCTCTTGGAGGCTTTGAAATAACACCACCTGTGGTCTTACGGTTGAAATGTGGTTCAGGGCCTGTGCATATTAGTGGACAGCACTTAGTAGGTATGTTATTATGTATTATGTTATCTATTCTCAAATGCAGTTGTTTTGTTCCCTATTTGAAATTTGAACAGTATGCTTAGTTCTAATACTATTATCTCTGTAATTGTTCAAATGGAAATAATTGGAAAAGTTTTTTTTTTTTGCATTTAAGACCTAGTAGAATATTAGCCCTGAAAAGTACTTTGTAAAAAATTTCTGTTCCCAATTTGCTGTTTTTCTAGTAGAGTCTTTGTTTTTAAATGCTCATTACTGTATGTTAATGCCCCTTTTTTTCTGAGTTCTTGCTTGTTGGTTGAGTTTTAATAGCGGCTAATAAATTTTATTTTAGCTGTGGAGGAAGATGCAGAGTCAGAAGATGAAGAGGAAGAGGACGTGAAACTCCTTAGTATATCTGGAAAGCGTTCTGCCCCTGGAAGTGGTAGCAAGGTTCCACAGGTAGGTGAAATTACTGTGGATATCGTATTCTGGCCTTTACTTTTGTGATTAAGGTCAGCACTTAATCATGATTATATGGGTGTGTATATTTATATATACTTTTTTTTTTTTTTTTAAGAAAAAAGTAAAACTTGCTGCTGATGAAGATGATGATGAAGATGACGATGATGACGAAGATGACGAAGAGTAAGTATGCTTTTAGAAGCTTGACAGTTGTATGGGGAGTAGTTTATGAAAATTAATTACTACAGTCATCCTGTGAAATTAATACAATTAAAGGGTAAATGGTCTGTGGTTGTCACTTTGAATTAAAATAGCTGAATTAAAGAATATTTTTGGGATTAAGAGCCTTTAAAACACTGCAGTGTATTGCAAATTTTCAAAAGAATATGCAGCATTTCCCAAATGTATTTGACTAGATACACCTTTTTTCTGAAGAAGATTTAGTGAACCTGTGATAACAAGTCTGCTGGTACTTTTTTTATTGAATAGTATATCCTAAGTGGTTGGGTAGAAAGCATCTGAATGGTTCCAGCTACATTCATTTTTTAAGTTGTCACTTGATTTTTTTTCCCCCCCATAAAGGATTTTGGCTCATGGTTCTTTAGTCCTTACTGATAAAGTAAGATTCTTCTAAAAGAGATCAAGAAGGGGTGCCTGAGTGGCTCAGTCTGTTGGGCCTCTGCCTTCTGCTCAGGTCATGATCCCCCAGGGTCCTGGGATCAAGCCCTTCAGCAGGGGATCTGCTGCTCCTGCCCCTCCCCCTGCTCTCTCTTGCGCGCGCGCGCGCGCTCTCTCTCTCTCTCTCTCTCTCTCTCTCGTGCTCTCTCTCAAGTAAATAAAATCTTTAAAAAGATTAGAAGATTTTCGAAGAGGATTTAAAATTTGGTTGGAAACAATTTGATGATTGATTTATTAAACTTGATCAGGCTAAGGTAGAGTTACGTGCACACTACGGAATAAAATGCTATTTTAATTGGTCTTTCCTATGTGCAGTAATAGTAACTTCTGATAAGTTGAACTTTTAATTACTTGTCAGCTTTGTTCCTGAGTTCCCAGGTTGGTCCATATGTATTTATTGAAAACACAATTCAAATAAAATCTAAGAGAGGCTGATCAAACACATACTAGGTAATGATCAAATATGAGAGTTAAGTTTTCAGTAACTTCCAACTAGCCAAGCTGGTTGTTCTTAAAAACCTTTGAGCATGACAGTTGAAGGCAGAAAGTAGGAAAAGACAGAGTTGAATGCTTAAACTCAAGATGACCTGCATGTCAGACTTAAAACAGTATAGTTCGTGTTTTATTGTTAACTACTTTTGAGAATAGGTATCATTAGTCAGAATTAAAATGATATACCCCAAGAGAAGAATGGGAAATGGACTAAAAAACAAATGAGAAAAATGGATGGTGTATGTACTTAAATTTGAATTTTATTTAGTCCTTGATTTTAAATTACCTTTCTGTAGGTTTACTGTTTATGTCCAGTAGCATATTCAGTGAGGAGATAATCCCTCCTAGGAAGGCTTTGGAGTAGGACTCGATGGTTATCTTGATTCTGCTTGGGTTTTGAAAGATTCCCGGTCTTTAAAATGGGTATATTTCCTGATACAACCACAGTGTAGAATAGTTTTGTGTTCTTCCATGTTCCCTCTAAGTTGTCTTTAAGTTTGGTAGTGTGGGAGGAATGAAATAAATATATATAGATGTTAATCAAGGTCCAAATATAAGGGAAAAGGTGGGTAGTCAGATAAATGTATAGGTAGGGATAGTTAAATAAAACTGATAATTGGTTTTATAGAAATCCTTGTTACCTTGTTTCTAGTGTGGGGAGGAACATACAGGGATTGGGTTCTAAAGTCAAAATTGACAGAATCACTTTAAAATAAAGGACTCTGTATATGTATGTGTGTGTATATATAGCTTTACACGTGCTACATGATACTAGGCCATCATATTAAATTTACCCCAGTTCTGGAAAGATGGTTTTTTTGGTGCACAGAGATGAAGTTGCTCCTGTTTTAAATTTAGAGACTAAATGTGGAAAAGAAACAAATTTTGGCTAGTATAAAAGTTAGGTTTGTGAAGTAATTAAAACATGAGCTAGATCCACTATTAGCTAATACTTACATGGATTTCTCAGATTAGATTTTTCCTCCTAATTCACCTATTTAGAATTAGAATGTACCATTCAGTGGTTCTTAGTTATATTGCACAGTTGTGCAGTCATCACGGTTTTAGAACATTTCCTCAAAAAGTAACCATACTATAACCGTTTATATTTTCCAGCTCTAGTCAACGACTAATGTACTTTGTCTTTTATAGATTTGCATATTTTAGGTATTTCATGTAAATGGAATCCTACATACAATATGTTATTTTTGTCTTTGAGTATTTAAGAACCATGCATGTTGTAGCATTACTAGTACTTGTCTTGATATTATTGAGTTGTAAGAGGTTTTTTATGTTTTGGGACAAGCACCTTATCAGATATAATTCACAAATATTTTTTCCCATTCTGTGGGTTGTCTTTCCACTATTGAGTGGTATCCTTTGCACAAGTTTATTTCTTTATTGCCTTCTTTGTAATTGAAGCATAGCTGACCATATAGTGGTCACATTGTATGTGCACATTAGCTTAAATTTTTATGTTTTTAATGATTCGTGAAGTTCGTTTTATTTCTTTTGCTGCTTGTGCTTTTGGTATTAAACCTAAGAAGCCATTGCCAAATCTTCTGAAACCTTTACTATGTTTTATATTTAAATCTTTGATACATTTTGAATCCATTTTTGTGTGGTGTGGTTACGGGAACCAACTTAAATTCTGCCCGTAGATTTCTAGTTGTCCCAGCACCATTTGTTAAGACTTTTTTCACCATTGAATTGACAGTCTGATCACTGTTGCTGAAAATAATTACTATAAATATATGGGTGTATTTCTGGACTCTTCAGTTCTGTTGATGTGTGTCTATCCTTAAACACTGGTAAAACATCTTGATTTCTGTTGCTTTGAAAGTTTTTGGGGGTTTCTTTTGAAAACACTTAAGTGAATCCTCCAACTTTGCTCTTTTTCAAGATTGTTTTTGGCTGCTTTGGGTTCTTGAATTTTGATACAAATTTTAGGATCAATTTCTACAGAGAAGCCAGCTGGGACTCTTAGGGATTATGATGAATCTGTAGATTAATTTGGAGAGTTGCCACCTTAGTAAGAATATTTCCACTGATCTGTGAACATAAGATGTGTTTTTATTTAATTTCTTCAAACTGCGACCTCCAATTTTTATTTTCATTCATTTAGTTGTAAAAGAATGCAATATTTACCATCTTAACCATTTTTTAAGTGTACAGTTCAGGAGTGTTAACCATATTCATGTTGTAGTAGATCTTAAACTCGTTCATCTAGTAATACTGAAAATAATACTCATTGAATGAAAACCCCTCATTTCCACCATTCTCCAGCCCCTGGCAACCACAAATCTACTTTTGGGTTCTATAAGGACTATAAAGATTACTTTTGATGCCTCATTAAGTGGGATCATACAGTATGTGTCTTTCTGTGACTGTTCTGTTTCAGTTAACATAATGTTCTCAAGGTTCATCCATGTTTAACATGGGACAGGATTTCCTTTAAAACTGAATATTCCAGGGGCGCCTGGGTGGTGCTCAGTCGTTTAGGTGTCCGACTCTTGATTTCAGCTTAGGTCATGATCCTCAGGGTCTTGAGATAGACCCCCCCCCCCCGACCTCATGCTTGCTTGCTCTCTCAAAAATCTGAATACTGTAATAATAACTATCAGAATAATCTGAATATTCCATTAGTTGTATATATGACATTTTCTTATGTGTTTGTTAATGGATATTTGGGTTGCTTCCACCTCTTGGAAATTGTGAATAATGCTGTAATGAAGACGAACATGCAAATAGCTCTTCAAGATCCTGCTTCTGAATCTTTTGTCAATCAATCCCCCGAAAGTATGAAAGTTCTTAATGTCTTGATTGACTTAAACTTGTAGGTTCATCTAATTTCTACATATGCTTTTTTGGCTTATGAGTGCATGGAATCAGTAATAATGACTCATTTCATTTGTAGTGATGATGATGATGATTTTGATGATGAGGAAGCTGAAGAAAAGGCTCCAGTAAAGAAAGTAAGTAGGGGGCGCCTGGGTGGCTCAGTTGGTTAAGCGGCTGCCTTCGGCTCAGGTCATGATCCTGGAGTCCCAGGATGGATTCCCGCATCGGGCTCCCTGTTCGGCAGGGAGTCTGCTTCTCCCTCTGACCCTCGCCCCTCTCATGCTCTCTCTCTGTCTCATTCTCTCTCTCAAATAAATAAATAAAATCTTAAAAAAAAAAATAAGTAAGTAGGATACAATGGTATGAGGTTGTCAGAAATAACTAATAACAGAAATGATGGAGATTTTTTAGTGCTTTTCACTTGTTTTGTAATTAACGAAAACTGGCTTGGGAGGAGTTGATGATCTCATACTTAAATTAGTCCTGAGTAGGGTTTTCGTCCTAAAAACTTTCCTAGTGGTACAGAACGATCTATTTTCTTTATCCATGTGGTCTTCTCCCACTTTGTTAGTTCAGAATGACTGTTTTGTCTTAGCCTGACTGCTGCTTTTGTTATGTGGTTTGGGGAAGTTTTATTTGCTCTCATGTCTGTTGTGTAGGAGGGCATTGATTAAGATTAATTTCTAATTGCAGTCTATACGAGATACTCCAGCCAAAAATGCACAAAAATCAAACCAGAATGGAAAAGACTCAAAACCATCAACACCAAGAACAAAAGTAAGTGGCAACATACAAAAACACAGCTTTCATTGAAGTAGTTAGAAAAATTAAAAATTCTCCTGTGAAAGAAGCTAGTCTGAAATTTGACATTGTTTGGAGAATACTCGTAATTGGTGTCTCAAAGAGCTAAAGTGTGCTGGCTGGTAATTATTGTCTAGATGTATGGCTGCTGGCATTCTAGTGGAGGAGGATGCCAACAGAAAGATTTTTATTGCATTACAAACAGTTGTGTCCTGTAAGGAGTTGGTTGAAAGTATTATTTTAAGGCATAGTGCAGTTTTTCAACCCTGGCTGTGTGTTAGAATCTAACAGCTTAAAAGAACCACAGTACTTGGGCTTGGAGATTATTAGAAGCTACAAGATGGGCCTCAGGCATTTCAAGCTGCATTTACTTGCTTCATTCTTGGGGCCTTTGGGTTTCAATTTTGAAACCTTTTAAGTGTAGAACTGATCTGGTGTGGAATATAAAAGCAAGCTCAGACTATTCCTATTCCTTTTTTAAGGGATGATGTTAAGAGAAAGTTATTGTTCAGACATTAAAATAATGTGACTATGGTTGTGTACATTTTACAAGGAAGGATTGTAAATAAGAGTGATTTTCTTGAGAAAATCCAGGTAGATAGGGGATGGGTCTTAAAAGAGCTGTACTCTTAGGGACCTTTTGAAATTCACCTTTTTTTTTTTTTTTCCAGGGTCAAGAATCTTTCAAAAAACAGGAAAAGACGCCCAAAACACCGAAAGGACCTAGTTCTGTAGAAGACATTAAAGCAAAAATGCAAGCAAGTATAGAAAAAGTGAGTAAAAGGATCTTTCCTGAAAAACTAGATAGGTTTATTCCTTCCTCTGTTAAAATAATAACCATTGTGAAGGCTTGGAACTAGATTGTTTATTTTTTTTATTTTTTATATACCTGCCCCTTTTTGTTTTGTTTTCAGAAATGGATTGTTTTTTATATTCATTTCTAATCATGAGTTTTCGTGTGTGTACTTGAATTTATGTATATTTTATTTTCTTTTATAAAAGAAATACAAGTAAGTTTTAAGATTCATTCTGACCTTAGTTTGATAGTTTCCTTTGCTTGTTCTTTTCTTAGTTCAATAGTTTCCTTTGCTTGTTTTTTTTGGTTGTAAGATGCTACAGAACCAGCAGAGGGCGTGTGAGTCTTTTATAAAATTGCAAGCCTCTGGAAAAGTGGAGACCGTCTGGTTGCTTGTTGGTATAGTTAAAAAATACTCATGATTGACTCTAATCAAACATTTTCCAGCAAATTTGAGTCCTTTCTATTTGCTTTTTGTACTAAGATATTACTGGTCGATATATGTGATATCTTGAATCTTTGATATGCTTACATTTAGTTGCCTTGTGTCTTAGGGGAAATGTGAAGAAATTAGCTCTCATCCTGCTGCTTATTGATTGGGAAACTAAACTTACTAAACCTTAGTGAACTTGGACTTGTAGAATAATACTGAATAAACAGTTTAAGTGTCTTGAAACATTTGAAAACTAATTTTGTGAGTTAAAATATAAGACCCCAATTGGTGAGAGTAAAGGTGGGATGGGATGGTGAGGAAAAGTTGCTGACTCCTTTCCCCATGTTTTTCCTGTGCTAAGTTTTAACCTGGCTTCAGTAGATTTCCTTGTGCAGTGAAGAGTCAATTGGAAAAATAACATTTAGAACCAGAATCTGTGTGTTTTTGCTTTAGTACTACTGTATACCTTTCTAGCTTCTGGTATCACTGCTTTATTTTTACCCCTTGCATACAATGCTAAAATGACATCTTTTAGATTCCCCCCCCCCCCATTTTAATATGGTCCTATCTCCTTGGTTTAATTACAGGCGAATTGAACAGTCCTGGGCACTACTGGTAAATTAAACCCAAAGCTGGGGAGAGAAAAAGGAGAGACAAATATAGTCCATACTGACTGTCATCAACAATCCAGACTGAAGTCTCAGATCCCCTTTCCTGATTTGCCACCCACCCACAGCCCCTTCCAGGCTGGAAGCAATCTCATTCTTGATCTCCCAAAGCACTTTTCTTTTGACTGCTGTGCTTCAGTGACCCCTTACACTTGGCTTTCTATGATGTGTGCATTTGCCTCACCTCTTTGACAATGTTTTAATCACTTTTGTATCTCCCTAGCTGCTCAATAAATATTTTAATGAATCAAATAAGAATGTATGTGACAATAATTTAAAAATGGAAATTACAGTGAGGTTTATTTTCTAGATTATAGAGGCAATTTAAGGATCTTACACCATACCTCTGATCACTAGCCTATTTTGTGCCATGATTTCTTTGGCATTCTGAAACTTTGATCTTTTAAAATGCATAGAAGATTCAGGTTACAAGGAGAATTAAAATTTAGTTATCAAAAGAGGAAACAAAGAGGATATACTTAGTATGTTAAATAAGATCATTCAAAAGTAGTAAGTATTAAGTGATAAACAATGTTGATTTCTTTGTATATGGTACTCAAAAGGGGGGTATACATTTGTATTTGGTTCTGGGTGGTATATAATAGAGTAGGCAATCAAACAGACATTTGAGTGCCTGAAGAATCTCAGGTGTAGCTTATATTTTGTATTTTTAGAGTGGTTGGAGAGAATTTGAAACTGACAAACCTATCAATATGGGAATACTATGAAAGATCTAGGTTTTTTTCTCCCTCTTATTTAAATGTAATTGACATAAGGCGTATTATTAGTTTCAGAAGTAGAGTTCAGTGATTCATCAATCTTCTGTAATACCCAATGCTCATTACATCACTGTGCCCTCCTTAATGAAAGGCCTAGGTTCTAAATATTGTTGCCCAGTAGGTGTTTCTGGGCCTAAAAACAAAGTATTGAAATGAAAGAGTTGAATGGATATGGAATGAACCAATGATCCATGTAATAGCATGAAAATCTGTGAGGGATTTCATAATATCTCAAAAACAGTGTTTCTGTACTTATCCTTAATAATGCTTTTGTCTCCTAGGGTGGTTCTCTTCCCAAAGTGGAAGCCAAGTTCATCAATTATGTGAAGAATTGCTTCCGGATGACTGACCAAGAGGTAACTGAGTTTTCAGGAGACATGACCAAATCCAAATATTTTATTGTGATTTATTTATTTATAATTCTTTTAGTTTCTTTAAGTGTTGGCTTCTTTTAAAAGGTTCCTAACCACAGACAGTACTTCAGATTAAATATATGGAAACTTAAGAGTTTAGTTGGCAGAGATTGAGATGACTCTAAGTATGTTTTTCTCAGCTTTTTATATAGTTGGTAAATTATCTCTTGGTTACTGAACTCACTTTTACTTTTGGTACTCTGTTGGCTAAGGGAATATTCTGTGGTTTTCCTTGCTGCTCCATTTGAGTACTTGAGGTAGTCTGGACTTTTGCTTTCTTGTGCGTTGGCAGAGACCATTTTCTCCATAGGTCTTAGGGGAAGCACATTTTTCTAAAATCAACCTAAGTGTAAAATCTGGAAGCAAGAAGCCAAATTGTAGTTAGTACTCAGTATATTAGTTTGAGTCAGCTGTTAAGTTTTGTATTTCTTACACATTATTTTGTCAATAGAAAAAAATTCATGCATTTTTATTGTCTTATTTATGGTTGCTGACTCAGATTTTAAAGGAAAATGTAAAAACAGGTAAGGTTGCTAGGTGTCTTGTATATACAGAATATTCTGTGTTAAATGGTTTTGTCAACCCCTAAGCCTCAGCTTTTTTCAGTAAATGAAGAACTTTGTCAGTTTGAGCTAATTTTCTGGCAGTTATTTAGTACTTAGATGACTTAAATGGCAGCACTTATTTTTCTCCAGTTTGAAACCCTTTGAAGTGTTTCAACACTGTTTACTATTGTTGAGTTCAGCCTTTGTTTACATGGCGGTGAAATTCAATATTACACTCTTTTGGTTGCTATTCTGTTTGTGTACGTTTGAACCCCAAAATGCCAAGTGTGAATTTTCTGAGTAGTGGACATTTGTTAAAACAAAAATCCTTGTGAAACCACAATATGCAATTGTTAGTTCAGTATTGCATAGTGGAAAGTAAGATGTAAACCAGCATTACTAACAAGGATGATTTCTCCCACTAGTACCAAAGAAAGTGGTGAAATATAATTTGTGATTAAGAAAAATTCAGGGGAAATAAAATAACCAAAGTTGTAAAGGCCTTCCACACAGTGTATTATCAGTCTTGGCAGCTGAAATGACTGAACTCACTGCCTTCAGAAGTATTTTCTGAGTCTAAAATTGAAAGCCTATTTTCAAGTGCAAGGGTGAACTTTCTGCAATATTAAAAAGTAGTTCTGTTTACTCTTACAGAGATTATCAAAACTAAATGCCTGTTTTTACAGCATACCCACAGATAAAGGTCACAACGTATAAAGAAATTTTTCCATTGCTTGTGTAATTTTTCTTGTGAAAAAGAGTTGCTTATGAGGATTTGGCTAGTAAAATCCCTTCCAGATGGGACTTAAGAAATACTAGCAAATCTTTGCAGAAGCTCTTGAATTAAGAGTTAATGAAAACAATTGTACTGCTTTTTGTGGAGAAATGACAGATCAAATTTTGGTGAATATTTATGTAAAGATACAGTGTTTACTCAAAGCAGTGATGATTCTACAAAAGGTGTTTTGCTGTCCTCATTCTACATAGTACTATTCAAGTGACATCTGATGTTTCTTTTGACTGGAGTGTCATTTGATTGTTCTTAAACATTTATATTGAACTGAATGAACAGAGGGTTTTTGTGAGAGTTACTCACATTTAATACTCCGTTCTCTTGTGTTTGAAACCCAGTGGTGGTTGAATAATAGTTGAGAGAATCCTATCTGTCTGAAGCACTGAAATCCTGCTTTTGAAGAAAAGACTCCAAATGTTCTTAGTGACATTTTTAAATGTTCATTGAATAAAGCCTACTTATTTCTTACATATAGTTTTAAATACCTGTTTGGCAGTAGGATTATGTAAATTCAGAGAAGTTCAAAAAACTCATTGAAGTACACTCCATTTTTTAAAGGAATTTGTTGAATCCTTTAGAATTGACAAATATCAAGACTATTTTTATTATATTTTCAAAGATTTTTTAAAGTACCCTCACATCCATCACAGGGTTTGAACCACAACCCCAAGATCAAGATTTACATGCTCCACCAACTGAGCCAGCCAGTCATCTCAAGATGAAAAAGAACGTTATTTATGAATAGGAAAAGAAATGCCAACTTGAAGTGGATAATTAATAACTAGTTAACTGAGACTGTCATATTTAAAGAATGATTCTTTTATATGGATGTTAATACTAGCATGAGAACAAGTGTAGATTTCATTATGTGTCAAAGGAGGACATAGAAATGGACAGGGATACTTTTTGTCAGTAGACCACATTAAATCATTAGATTTTAAGAATGGAAAAGCAGATTATGTCTTGGAAGATTGGTGTTAAGTGGTTTAACAAACCCAGATAAGAACAAGTCTGAGTAGTTAATCTGGTGTGTTACGAGTAAATATAATTTTTTAGTATGCCATAGGCTTAGAAATAAATGTGTTTAACTGTGTGTTCTGTATTTTTATGTGCTAAATCTGGCAGCCCTAAAGCAGATGACGTAGGCCAAACTGGCCTCTCTACTCTTGAATTTCATTTATCTAAGCTGTTACATACATACTAGTACCATTGACTCTGCTTTACAAAGATTCACATGATTTTATGTCTGATTTGAAGTATTTGAAATTAAATTATGTCTGAGTATAAATTTCCTTGAAATCAGTTCTTAATTATGTAGTGGACCTTTTTGGTGGTAGGATGAAAAATAGATATGTTGAACTGTACAAAGAGCCATGGTTTAATTTATTGGTGTCTATGAAGTGTTGTGGTTCTTTAACTGCATTTCTTTTCTTTTTTTTTTTCCAGGCTATTCAGGATCTCTGGCAGTGGAGGAAGTCTCTTTAAGAAAATAGTTTAAACAGTTTGTTAAAATTTTCCGTCTTATTTCATTTCTGTAACAGTTGATATCTGGCTGTCCTTTTTATAATGCAGAGTGAGAACTTTCCCTACCGTGTCTGATAAATGTTGTCCAGGTTCCATTGCCAAGAATGTGTTGTCCAAAATGCCTGTTTAGTTTTTAAAGATGGAACTCCACCCTTTGCTTGGTTTTAAGTATGTATGGAATGTTATGATAGGACATAGTAGTAGTGGTGGTCAGACAAATGGAAATGGTGGGGAGACAAAAATATACATGTGAAATAAACTCAGTATTTTAATAAAGTAGCACTGTTTCTCTTTTCTGTTATTTACCCTTCTTATACTTTGTCAAAGAAATAAATGTACATAGTTAAAAGTGTCAAATAATACCCTAAAATCCCCTGAGAAGCAGTCCCTGCCCTACCCCTCCAAATAGTTCTGCTTCTCAGAGTTAACCCTTCTATTTTTCTTGAGCATTTAATGTTTAAAGCTTCTCACCTCTTGATAACAGGTGATAATTATGACCATGCAAGTGTGTTTCCAAATGTTCAGTCAAACCACCTGTCCACATTAGCTCAGTTTTTACTGGTAAAATGTGGCATGTGTACACCTTGCAGCAGCTTTTCTCAACTTGGGTTCTTAATCTGAACAAGAACAGAAAATGAATTCTGTTGGCTGTTTTTTGAATTTGCCCAAAATAGCACATAATTGGTACATTTTTAGATCCATAGGGAAAGGATTAATTTGCATGTGGTGGTTACAGGAGGACATTCAGGGGCTAATCCTTGACATCTTTTATCTGTTATACCCTGTGCCAGTTGCATGATGGTTGTGGTTAGATTACTATTCTTCCTCTTGTTTCCGCTGTGGTGTCTCCAGGTAGTTTGCTAATATATGGAGGAAGTATTTTCTGACTACTTTTAATCTTGAAAAAGTCAATTTTTGACATAAAATTCAGTGCTGCTAAATCTTTTCCTCAGAATTTTAATTGTGCCTTTTATGGCTTAGTCTATTGCCATTTTCATGTGTTGTTTTGTATATGACCAGTTTTCCTGAGAACTGATTAAGATTGCCCTATTGCTGGTTTCCTGAAATTTTATAATTTTTCTTGTTCTGGGACCTGGGTAGACTGGGTCTGTTCTCCACAGATTCTCCAGTTTGGGGGCATGTTCTTGGGAGATTTTGCTCTCCTGCTTAACTTCTGTTCTTGGGCCTTTTGTTTGATGCTGTTGGATGTTTTTCATCATTCCTCTTTGTTTAAACTTCAGGAGAAAGGACTATTTTATGTCGTCAAGTTTGTGTTGGTTTTATTAACTTCTAAATGCTCTTCCTTGGTGTTTGGGGACATATTTAAAGTTTGAAGGAACCCTTTTCACCCCATGCATTGTTTACTCTTTTTTTTTTTTTTATCCTGTCTTACATTGATTAGGAGGATTGCTTTCTTTAATTAGGCTGTAGTTCAAAATACTTTGATGGGAATGAGCAGATATCAGCCTTTTTGGAATGGTTTTGGTAGAGCAACCACTTTTTTTTTTTTTACTTTACTTTTTTAAGTAGGCTCCACATCCAATGTGGGGCTTGAACTCAAAAAGAGTCAGAGATGCCCTAGGGGCTGAGTCAGCCCAGCAGGGGCTCTGAGTAACCTTACTTTTGGAGGTTGGGAAAGGTTGGTTCAGTACTGTCTTTCTAAATCCCTCTTTCCAGGCTTCAGGTGCCTCTTCTAGTCATTGACTTCAGGTTTTGGTTTCCTTCATTGATTATTCCGTTTCCTCTGCAGGGTGTCCTTGTAGCTTCTCTCCTTTTATATCTTATTTTAATGGAGATTCAGTTGGAAATGGTAAATCTTCATTGTTCTTAGTTTCACTGAAAAGTACATCTATTTTAAAGGATGTTTTTATGTTTAATGTTTAAAAGATCATCTACTTTAATATATATTTTTTTTAAAGATTTTTTTTTTTATTTATTTGAGAGAGAGAATGAGAGAGAGAGAGCATGAGAGGGGAGAGGGGCAGAGGGAGAAGCAGACTCCCCGCTGAGCAGGGAGCCCGATGCGGGACTCGATCCCAGGACTCCGGGATCATGACCTGAGCTGAAGGCAGTCGCTTAACCAACTGAGCCACCCAGGCGCCCAAAGATCATCTACTTTAAATTCATAGAATCTCAAAATGCTTAACCTGCACATGAATTTGAAAAAGTTACTAGTGTTAAATAGTGCCACAGAGTGTTAACGAAGAACTATAAATACATTAAAGATGAGTCATTCCTTCCCTAGATAGTGTTTCACATCACAGTATATGATGATGTAGGACTATATTAGGTAATTAGTTACTTAAAATGTTCAGAAGTGGATGTATACTTAGGTTTTAATGACTTAACCAAAATGTAGGTCTGATAGGTTTATTATTTGAGTTGCTTTGTGTAGAAGTTAACCCTTGGGCTTAGCTGATGGGTACTTAATGTAGCAGGAAGACTGAAAGGACTTCCCATTCTGAGGGAAAGCTGTTGGCCTTACTGGTGGTCCTGTTCTTGCACGTTCAGTTAAGCTGATCAGATCATCTTTGTAAAAGATTGCAGGTAGGGCATGTTTCCTTGTGCCTCCAAAGTCACTTAATAGTGCTTGGTACTGGACCTCAGCCAACAAAATATGGTAATCTGAAAATTGAACTCCTAGGCTTGTGACTAGAAATTCTTTCTTTAAAAAACACATTTGTGCAGTGCAAACTGTTAAGTGAGATTGGCCATACTTAGATCAATATTGGTTTAATTGCTAAAAAGCATACAATTGAGGTACTTAGGGAAAACTAAAAAATTTTAAAGCATTTTTAGTTTTCTAAGACTAATAAGGAAAAAATTATTTCCCTTTGTCCCTAGTAATTTTTTTAAGATTTTATTTATGGGACACCTGGGTGGCTCAGTTGGTTAAGTGTCTGCCTTTGGCTCAGGGTCATGATCCCAAGGTCCTGGGATCAAGTGCCACATTGGGCTCCTTGCTCAGCAGGGAGCCTTGCTGCTCCCCCTGCTTCTGCTTTCTCTGACAAATAGATAAAATCTTTAAAAAATTTTTCGTCCGTGAGTGTACAAGCAGGGGGAGCTGCAGGCAGAGGAAGAAGTATCCCCACTGAGCAAGGAGCCCAATGAGGGACTTGATCCCAGGACCTTGGAATCATGACCTTGAGCCAGAGGCAGACACTTAACTGACTGAGCCACCCTGGCATCCCCCTAGTACTAATTTTTTTTCTTTAAGATTTTAGAGAGGGAGTCAGGGAGGGGTGTGGGGAGGGTCAGAGGGAAAGAATCTCAAGCAGAGTCCCCACTGAGCAGGGAGCCTGAAAAAAGGGACTTGATCTCAAGACCCTCATATCATGACCTGAACTGAAATCAAGAATCGGCCACTTAACTGAGCCACCCAGGCGCCCCTAAAGTACTTTTTGATGGAATAACTATATTTCCCTTTCTTAAGCCAGTCTGTTGAATATGAATGTTTAATGGCTTAGTTCTTTAGCAATACCATTCACTATTTTGCAGGCATTTTCTTTAAAATCCCCACTTGTATTGCCTCTACCTGACTTTTGAAAAACATGTTTTAATGTTCTATTCTTTACCAATTTTCAGAATGATAGGTTGATGTTCTAGCAACCTCTGAAAGTAGTGAGGTTTTTTTTTTTTTTTTTTTGGAAGTAGTGAGTTTTAATTAAGTACTTTGGATTCAGATTTTTATGTATTGGTGTTTCGCTCTTACATCTTTTTTGGCTGATGGAGTCCCCTTCAAGCTTGTTCCTACCATCACAGACTCTAGTAGTCTGATAGTGTCTTGCTTTCTAGTGAGAAAATGTTCCAGGTTCATCTTCATTTTCTTTCTCAGACCTGGAATGATCCATTTCTTATAGAGAATGGCAGGGATGCCTGGGTGGCTCAGTTGGTTAAGCGTCTGATCTCAGGGTCCTGGGATCGAGCCCTGCATGGGGCTCCCCACTCAGTGGGGAATCTGCTGCTCCCACTCCTGCCCCTCCCCCTGCTCTTGCTTGCTCTCTCTCAAAATCTTTTAAAATAAAAAATGGCAATTAGGAACTGTCTGGGTGGGTGGTGCTCATTAGCTTCACTTTACGGATGATCAGATCAGACCCTTTGGAAAAGCAATGGGGAATTGTCAGCATTTGGAGGGCAGTGATGGCACTTGGTAACTTGAGGGAAGCTTCTTTTCATTTGATACCTTAATCGTGTAAGGTTGTGTTACCTTAAATTTCAACCACAGAACATAATAAGGCCATTTGGGGAGAGCAGATCAGATTCTAAATGGACCCATGCAAGTAATAGTATGAGGTTTATAGTGTGTCATAAAGCTGCAGAAGCTACTATGTGGTCTTGACAATCAGTAGCTTAATGAGGGAGAGAAACCGTCCAGGTTGTGGGGCTTTTGTTTGAAATTGTCCAAGAAAAGTTGAGGGTCACATACACTGAGCCTCTGAATAAAAGGTAGTGGTCTGGGCTCTGGAGATAAAGGATTAAAGTTTGTTTTAATTTTTTTAAAACTCCAGTATAGTTAACAATAAAGGGTTAATGTTATTTCAGAAAGTCTAAGGCTACCTTCCAGCCAGTTCTTGCCAAAGAGCCAGTTGCTCCCTGACTCATGCATTTGGCAGTAGAGGTCCTGTTTAATGCTGTGAAAGTTCTGAGAGCTGGTTTTGAGAAAATTTTAGAGCCTCGTCTGTGCTAAGGGTCTGTCTACTCTTATTAAACTACTTGATCCTGTTGAAGGCTTGAGGCTCTGTGTTCTTAGGCTGGAGGTTCTCCTATCTGTATCCAAAATACTTGTATTCAATAGAACTCCCTGAATTTTGTGAGTCTTAAATTGGAGAAAAGTAGAAAATGTCAGGTTGCTGTGCTGTATATTACTTTCATACTTGAAAAAGATAGGAATCTAAAACATTTAACTATATACTGTGTCCCAAAGGTCTAGTTGTTTAGGATTAGTCAGTAAGCAAAACCATTAACTTGCCCTGCGGGGCGTGCATCCCATTGCACTAGCAGTCAATATACATTCTCAACTCCCTTTAAATTTTCAGTCCCGCATAAGACAACAAGGGGATTTACAGATGAGAATCTGGTCAGAAAATTGCAAGTTTACTAGCTTACAACTGGGAATTTGATGTAGCATGCAGTCATCCATCCCAAACTACAGTTGCCTGGACTGGTTAATAGCCTCTTCTTGGCCCCCCAACTGCCATAGTTGGACCATTCCAGTTCATTCTTTACTTTAGCACCTGTGATAAGCTTTTGAAAAGCAAATTCATTCTGACCCTTAGTTTCAAAGCCTTTGATAGACTAATTGCCAAACATAATAGTACATCCACACTGTTGAGTACTACTTGGCAATTAAATGATAAAAGCAACAATGAATGAGGGTGAAATCTCAAAAACATACTGAACAGAAGCTGGACACAAAACAGCACAATAATACATGGTTCTATTTACATTACACTAGTATCTAGTGCCAACCAATTAATGTTAATTTGGGACCAGCAATGGGTGTGGGAAGGATGCCTTAGGTGTTTACAGGGTGTCTGGGTGGCTCAGTTGTTAAGGCCTTTGCCTTCAGCTCAGGTCATGATCCCAGACCCTGAGATCGGCCCCTCATTGGGCTCCCTGCTCAGCAGGAAGCCTGCTTCTCCCTTTCCCATTCCCCCTACTTGTGTTCCCTCTCTTGCTGTCTCTCTGTCAAATAAGTAAGATCTAAAAAAAAAGGGGGGGGTGTTTACATAGATCTATGTTAAACTCTGAGCACACTTAAAACAGACTTAAAAATTGTATATCAATAGTCCCTTTAGGGCGCCTGGGTGGCTCAGTTGGTTAAGCGACTGCCTTCAGCTCAGGTCATGATCCCAGGGTCCTGGGATCGAGTCCCACATCAGGCTCCCTACTCTGCGGGAAGCCTGCTTCTCCCTCTCCCACTCCCCCTGCTTGTGTTCCCTCTCTCACTGTGTCTCTCTCTGTCAAATAAATAAATAAAATCTTTAAAAAAAAAAAAAATAGTCCCTTTAAAAAAGGCCTTTGGCTACCTATTGGCCTCTGAGAGCCTTTGAGGCATAATCAAGTATTTGCCTGTTTTTACCCTGAACTTTTGCCACTCACCCTGGCTATTCCTGACTGTTACCTAGCTTTTTTCTACCTGTAGGCACTTGGTGTCTTTTGCTTGGAATATTCCTTTGCGTGGCTAGCTCTCCTCACCTTTGTGGCTTAGCCTAAATATTACTAAGAGGTATTCTCTATCCCAATGGTTTTCTTCAAAGCACTGATAGGCTAGAATTTATCTCTTGACTTCCCTTACTTACTGCCCATTTTCCCTGAAAGTGAAATAGCTTTTGTAGAACAGGAACTTGTCTGTCTTCACCCATGGCCTTGACAGTAGGATCAATAAATCGTAATTGAATGAATTGAGAAGTGACTACCAAATAGTGGTACGTATGAGGTTAATATGAATTCATGTGTCAAATTCAGATAGGAAAACTCCATATAAAAATCATGTATATAGTAAGTAAATAGGTATGTGAAAACAGGATTTGAGATGTAAATGGTAAGAAAAAATGTGGTTAAATGACGAGTTGGAGTTAAGACAGAACCTGACTGGACACCTCTTAAGCTGTAATGATACTGCTTCCCTACTTCATGAAATCACAAAGAAAGTGAAAATCTGAGAAACATAATTATAATTATTAATAATGGCTAAAACCTTTGGAGCCTTTATTATGTGCCAGACTCAGAATGACCTCATTCAGTAACTGAAAACAACTCTTGAGTTGTTACTGTTCTTAGCCATGGTTTGTAGATGAGGAAGCAGAGTCTCAGACTGTTACTTGCTGGAATTTATAAGTAAATGTTGGAGGCAATATTCAAATCCAGGATTTCTGACTCTTGAGTTCATGCTCTTATTCAGAACTGTTCTCTTGACTGGACTTTTTTGGTCAGTCTTTATTTGGGTGATAGTCTTATTTGTGAGGTTGACAGACATTTATGTGAACATTGAAAAAATGGCAAAGGGACGCCTGGGTGGCTCAGTCGGTTAAGCGTCTGCCTTAAGCTCAGGTCATGATCCCAGGGTCCTGGGATCGAGTCCCGCATCGGGCTCCCTGCTCCGCGGGGAGCCTGCTTCTCCCTCTGCCTCTCTCTCTCTATCTCATGAATAAATAAATAAAATCTTTAAAAAAAAAAAAGAAAAAAATGGCAAGCATTTTACCTAGAAGATAGTTATATACCCATTCCATTTAAAAGTAATAGAAAGTAATAATAGTATAAGCAAGACCAAACCTGGCAATGAGAATGTCTAAAGTAAATTCAGCCCAGCCCTTCACACAGAAGCTTTCCCCGACACCCAGCAGCTAGTTTTCAAAAGGTTTTCTGTTCTTGTGTCTTAATGCTGAGACAGAGGCAACCTGTTTAAGAGCCTTAGCTTTGAAAGGGAACTTCGCAAGAGCTTGCGGAGAGGGCTGGTACACGGAACAGTTATTTCCTGTTTGACAGCAGCTACCTCAGTTTATGCTCTAGTACAATGGGATTATCAACCACTGCCAGTGACACCAGGTTTTTAACCAAATAGTATGGATTCCTGAATTTTGCTTTTTGAGTTTGTTTCTCACTATGACCTCTCCCTTAGCATCAGGCCAAAGGACAGCCCGACTGTCGGCGGCATATGACAACACCTACATTTTGAAGATGGAAAGGACGGGAGTGTTGCCCCTGAAGCGGGGAGAGGAGGGGAGAGGAGATACCCTCACTGGAGTTCTGGTTAAAGGAACTAAACCGCTTAGTGTACAAACGGAAGCTAGTCTCAGCCAGGTGGCCGGCGGAGGGCCTAGAGTGGTCGCTGGCCGGAGTCCTGCTGGTTGTTCCCTGTAGCCCTCCCGGGCTGGAGTTGCAGCGACGCCTCGGGGCCGCTAGGTGGCAGCCGCGCGTTTCCAAAGCTAGCTCGCCTACCAGAGAGCCCCGCTGGGAGCCCGAGAACCGACCCGAGAGCTCTGGAGGAGGGTGAGGGGGAGAGAAGTCCTGGGGACCCCCCTCCCCCGCAGCGGCAAGGACGGAGACATCAGAAGGGGTCTCAGAGTGCCAGCCGTCCGAGAGGGCATCTGGGACACGCCACGGTCCTGCGTCGACTCACAGGGCGGGCGAAAGCGAACCCCCTTAAACGGAGCCGCCCCGGGGGCTGGGCCTGGCCCGCCCCCTCCCAGCTCCCCACTGAAGCGCTAGTGGGTGTGAGTGAGTGCTAGTAGCGAGTGTGGGTGAGTGAGGACGCTCCGCACCTAACTGCGTTCTTGGGGACCGCCGCCTTCCCAATTCGGGCAACATTTGCGCCGCGGCGCGGGTCATTGCGCCCGGGCGCACAGCTCCGACGGCTTCCAGCGCTCACCAGCTCCAGCCTCGCGGGCTCTGCCCCTTCGGAGCTGCGCGTCCCGTCTCCGAGAGTCTGAGCGCCTCCCTCTAACCCGGAGCCGCCAGGAGGAGGAGGAGGAGGCGGTGGAGAGGCCGCGGCAGGCAGGCAGGCAAGCAGGCTGGGCCGCCTTTGATGTGGGCGCGGCGCACCCAGCCGAGCTGAGCGCCCGTCCGGCCGCGCCCCGAGGGGGGAGCCCCCGGGCCCCGCATCCTCATTGTGCCGACTCGGGCCCGGGCCCGCCCCCGGCCCCCCGCCCCCTCGCCGCCCGCGCGTAGAAAACGCCCCGGCCGCCGCCAGTGGTGGGAGGCGGCGATGCGCACGGCCGGAGAGACGCGGAGGAGGAGACATGAGCCGGCGGGCGCCCAGACGGTGCGGCCGTGACGCGTTCCTGCTGCAGCCGCGCGCCCCGGCCCTGGAGCACTGACCCCTGGCCCCGCACAGCCCCGCGCCCCGGCCGGAGATCGCGCCCCAGCTTCCAGCCCCGTCGCGCATGCTGCCTCCGGAGTGAACCGAGCAGCCAACCTCCCGCGGACGCCCGGACGGCCGGCCGGCCGGCCAGCAGTGAGCAAGCTTCCCCGCACCAGCCCGGCGCCTCCTGCACAGCGGCGGCCACCCCGTAGCCCCCGCGCCAGCCCGGAGGGCGCAGCGCTCGGGAGGAGCCGCGCGGGGCGCTGATGCCGCAGGGCGCGCCGCGGAGCGCCCCGGAGCAGCAGAGTCTGCAGCAGCAGCAGCCGGCGAGGAGGGAGCAGCAGCAGCGGCGGCGGCGGCGGCGGCGGCGGCGGAGGCGCCCGGTCCCGGCCGCGCGGAGCGGACATGTGCAGGCTGGGCTAGGAGCCGCCGCCTCCCCCCCGCCCAGCGATGTATTCAGCGCCCTCCGCCTGCACTTGCCTGTAAGCGCCCGCGCGCGGGGCTGCCTACCCTGCCTGGCCGTCTGTCCGTGTGCCTGTGACTCTGTCTGCCCGCCCGGCCGTTCGTCTGACTTTCCGGCTGCCTATCCGTCTGTCTGTCCGCGCGCCCCCCTCCCTCAAGTCCCACTGACCACCTCTCCATCTCTCTCCCGCAGGTGTTTACACTTCCTGCTGCTGTGCTTCCAGGTACAGGTACGTAGGATCCTGACTCTGACCTCCCCCTGCCCCTGCCTAGCGGTGCAGGGCGACCCCCTTCCCCTGGGCCGCGCCCCCTCCCTGTGCCCCACCCCTACTGGGCGTTGAGCCCAGTGCACCTGTTCCCAGGGCGCCAAAGGGCGGCTCCGCGCGCGCCCTGCGCCGGCGGGGGACCAGCCAAGGGCAAGGGGCTCTGTTGCAGGGCTCAGACTGGCGCGGCCCCTGTCGGCCTCGGCTGGGAGGAGATCCCCGGAGCCAGCGGACTCAGCCGCTGCAGTGTGCCCAGCTCCAAGCCCCCTGCCCACAACCGGAGAGGAGTTGGGACCTGAGGATTTTTTCTGTCATCCGTCCCTTAATATCCCCGGTCGCTCTTCCAAACAAAAAGGCTCCTTTGAGCCGAATGGATTTTGAGTCCAGGGAGAAAGCTTCAGTTGTAAATTACTCTGTGGTTTCAAAGGCGTTTGCAGGGGAGAGAGAGAGAGAGACAGAGAGAGGGAGAGAGAGAGGGAGAGACAGAGACAGGTCTTGGAGAGACTAGGTGAGAGGTAGCAGAGACGGGCGCTTGGGCTGAGAGGCCATTGCCCTTGAAGCCGCTCCAGAATGGGCCACGCTCCGCACACCCTCGCCCAAGGTGGTGCAGCCCTCGACTGATTCCCCGCCTTACTCCCCGCTCGCTCGCTCTCTGTGAATCAGAAGAGGGCTTGGCGCTCAGCCTGGAAAGCACTTGCTAAAATCTGATCTGTTACTTCAGCAGCTTTCAGACTCGGGAAGGTCTTGGCACGCAGACAGTTGGAACGCTCTGGCTTCCAAAGCCGTGGAAATGAAGGAAAAAGGGGGGGGGGCCCGCAGAGAAAGAGAAGAGGGAAAGAGGGAGCGACTTCAGCCCCGATTAGAACCAGACCAGGGCTGCCTCAGCGTGGTTGGGCGGGG